>NC_066877.1:30468470-30595970 GCF_022985175.1 Labeo rohita
TTTCGAAAAAAATGACAGATCGTTTTGCTAGATAAGACCCTTCTTCCTCGGCTGGGATCATTTAGAGCCTTTTAAAGCTGCATTTAAACTACACTTTGGAAGTTCAAAATCGGGGCACCAATCAAGTCCATTATATAAAGAAAAATTCTGAAATGCTTTCCTCAAAAACCATAATTTCTTTACGACTGAAGACAGAAAGACACGAACATCTTGGACGACATGGGGGTGAGTAAATTATTTGTAAATTGTTGTTCTAGAAGTGGACTTCTCCTATAAAATGTTCTGAGAAAAAAGGTGGAATTGTGAGATAAAAAGTTGCAATTACTATAACTTTTTTTTTCTATGATGAAAAAAAGAGAATTAACAAGATATGAACTCATATTTCAGAGAAAATAAATTAGAATTGCAAAACTCTAAGTGTATACTACCAGTCAAAAGTTTAGATTTTTCATCTTTTTCTAAAGAAGTCTCTTCTGCTCACCAAACCTGCATTTATTTGATCCAAAGTACTTTTGAAGTAATTTTGAAGTATTTTTACTATTTAAAATAACAATTTTCTATTTGAATATATTTTAAAATGTAATTTATTCCTGTGATTCCAAAGCATCATTCATTATTAGCATCAGTCACATGATCCTTCAGAAATCATTCTAATATTCTGATTTACTGCTCAAAAACATTTAATATTATTGGTATGTTCAAAACAGTTTTGAATTTTTTCAGGTTTCTTTGATAAATAGAAAGTTCAGAACAACAGGATTTATATGAAATAGAAAACTTTGCTACATTATAAATGTCTTTATCATCAATTTAAAGCATCCTTGCTACTTAAAAGTATTAATTTCTATAATTAATTTTAAAAATTCAAAATTGCAAGACATGCACTCAGAATTTACACCTTCCGAGTTTACATTTCACAGTTCTGACCTTTTTTTGAATTACGAGTTTACATCTTGTAATTCTGAATTTTTTCTCTTTTTTTCTTTCACAATTCTGAGTTTATTTTCTGACTTTTTGACAACAGAGACAAGTCAAAATTGTAAAATATAAACAGAACTGGAATAATAAGTCAAAATTGTGAGATAAAAAGTTGCAATTAACTTTTATTTTTCCCATGGTGCAAATGGACTTCCATATAAAAAAATATATATATTTTGTGTTTTACAGAAGAAAAAAGTCAAAATGTTTTTTGGAGTGGTGTATTCCTTTAAAATTGGACAATCTTGTCTCACCTGCCTCTGTAATGATTAATTTGGTTCTTGTGGTTGTTTAGAAACTTTTTTTAAAAATGAACGGTTTTCAAAATAATGTTCAGAAAAAATATTTAAAAGAACATTTTTAATATATTTACCCATTCAGTGTGACCGAAGGCAATCCAGATAAAAATATGTTACCCAGGACCACAAAACCAGTCTTAAGTTGCACAGGTATATTTGTAGCAATAGTCAAAAATACATTTTGTGGGTCAAAATGATCGATTTTTCTGTTATGTCAAAAATCATTAGGATATTAAGTAAAGATCATGTTCCATGAAGATATTTTGTAAATTTCCTACTTTAAAGGCAATTTTCTCTATATTTAGATTTTTTTGCACCCTCAGATGCCAGATTTTCGAATAGTTGTATCTCGGCCAAATATTATATACTATCCTAACCATACATCAATGGAAAGCTTATTTATTTGGTTTTCAGATAATGTATAAATCTCAATGAAAAAAAAATGAACCTTGTGACTCGTTTCGTGGTCCAGGGTAACGTATGAGACAAAAACACTAGCAAAACACCTTAAAATATAAGTAGTTCGATCTCCAGGAAAGGTCGCAGGTTAAATATGTATGTAAATATGATCTGTTTGAGGTTTTTTTTTTAAATATATTTTTCCTGTATTTCAGGCTGACAGACACTGAGATGCACTGACTCCGCGTGCAGGCTGGTGAAGAGGAATGCTTCATATGCTAATCAAGGTTGAGTAAACATTTCATGGCATGCATGTGCAGTATTGCCGTCTGTCTTTGACATTTAAGTCTGGCGGTCACAGTCATGCGCGCATTCTTTCGGCATGGCTCATATTCTTCGTGTCCAGTCCAAGAAGTCTTCCCTCGTGCTGCTTTTTCAGGAGGAAATTATTTTTCATTGCCCCCGAAAGAGCAGCGTCTTGCCAAGCGGAGTTGCTCTACGTTCTGCCGATGTGATGCCAAGTCCTCTCTCTTTCACTTCTTCGGTCCCTCAGGCACGCCGAAGGCTTCCTTTAACCCTGCCGAGATGCATTAGAAGTAAGTAGTTCTGATCTTCAACGAGATACATGCACCCACCATAATAAATGTAGTTCATATGCAGTAAATGAAACTGCAGTTGCGTTAAATGTAAACATGAATCAAAAACACTTTTGTTGCAATGCAAAGACAAAACAAAAACTAATAAAACTGGAAAATTAGTTATATTCTTGCAGCACTCACTTTTAAGTTGGATGTCGATTTACTGTCAATGTCATTTATCCACTCAAAACATTGTTTTTATCTGTGGTAAATACAATAGAGTGTTTTCACGACGCAAAACCTCAAAGTTGGCCTCTCCGGATTGAATGAATAAATCAGTGACTCACTTATAAAACATTCAATTGATTAATTCCTGTATGAATCAGTGTTTTGAATGAATCATTTGATGAATGATTCAGTGATTCACTCAGAAAGAAAGCACCTTACATACATATATAGAGTGCTTACATACACCTACTGGTGTATGTACTGATGTAATCTGCAAAACATATCGCAGAAAAATGCATTTACTAACACAGACTGAAATTGAGGTGTAATACAGTAGAAATACTACAGTGCCTTGTGAAAGTATTCATACCTCTTCATTTTTTCATGTTGCAGCCTTATATTAAACGGCTTTCAATACTTTTTTTCCACATCAATCTACACTCCATATAACCATAATGGCAAATCACAAAACAGGTTTGCAACAACTTTGCAAATATATTAGAAATTAAAAACGTAAAATGATTCAATTGCATAAGTATTCATACTCATTCTGGGATGAGCTGAGAAATTGAGAAATTGAGCTGAGAAGCATTCATATCGCTTGTTACTACAGTTCGAGCCTTGGTTAGACTGGTTACCAAGAAGCTGATGGTCACTCTAGGTGAGCTCCATGATCATATATGCAGATGGGAGAAACTTACAGAAGGACAAACATCACTGCAACACTCCACCAATCTGGGCTTTATGAGAGTGTGGACAAACTCAATCCTCTCCTCAGTGAAGACATTAAAACACACTTGGAATTTGCAACAAAGCACCTAAAGAACTCTTAGATTGTGAGAAACAAGATTCCCTGGTCTGATGAACCTCAATTCCAAGCATCATATATGGAGGAAACCAGGCACTGCTGATCACCAGCAAAGTATGCTGGTAGCAGCATTAGCTGTGGGGCTGTTTGTCAGAGTAAAAGGAATGCTCAACACAGTTACATATAGCGATAACCTTAATGTAAACCCAGTCCAGAGCATTCGGAACCTTAAACTGGGCAGAAGGTTCACCTTCCAACAGGACAATGAGCCTAAGCACACAGCAAGAATGGCTTATTGACAACTTATAGTGAATGTCCTTGAGTGGTCCAGCCAGAGCCTGGGCTTGAACCCAATCAAACATTTCTGGAGAAACCTGAAAATGTATGTCTGCTCCCATCCAACCTGACAGAAATTGAGAGGTGAAGAGGTGAGGAGAAAAATGGCAGATAATTATCAAACACAGATGTGCAAAACTTGTCGCATCATACCCAAAAAGCTTTGAGGCTGTAAAGGTGCTTCAACTAAGTACTTAGCTAAGGGTATGAATACTTATGCAATGTACTGATTTCCGTGTTGTATTTTTTAAACACAAAGTTGTTAAAAACTGATTTTTTTTTTTTTTTTTTTTTTTTTTTTGGCTTTGTCATTATGGTGTATGGAGTGTAGATTGATGTGGATAAAAACTAATTTAAAGTAGTTCAACATAAGGCTGCAACATAAAATGTGTAAAAAAATGAAGGGGTATGAATACTTTCGCAAGGCCCTGTAAATAGTGGAGAAAAGAGGCAATTTTAGTATGTGATTTCAATTATTTTTGGTGTAGATTGATGTGGATAAAAAGTAATTTAAAGCAGTTTAACATAAGGCTGCAACATAAAACGTGAAAAAAAATGAAGCAGTGTGATTACTTTCGCGAGGCACTGTATATAGTGGAGAAAAGATAATTTTAGTATGTTATTTCAATTATTTTTGGTGCTTACGAGTGGTGCAGAAATTACACACTTCAGCTTCAGGTGGTATTCTGAATGCAGTTATGTCTTTTTGAAATAAAGCAGAGCAAATATCAAACCATTTTGTGATGGTTATAAAGTGCAATATTATCCCTTTGTAGTTGGTTTTCTGTCTATTGTGTCCACGTAAGCTGTCATTTCTGACGTAATGTGACTGCAAATAATCCTAAAGTGTCATTTCGGCAGCATTCTTTGCTCTTGTGGTTTCTTTTGAAGAGTTTGTTTTCCTTCCATTTTCATGAAATTGAATTATTATAGACTTCACATAAATGTCACCATTAAAGTAGGTTACCCACATACATTCCCCTTTGACCAGTCAGCAGAGCATGTCGTGCGGTGGAAAAGAGCGCTGCTGCCATGAGCCCGATGAGTCTACAGCCAGCACAGGATTAGCATTTTATTACAATATCTCATCACACACTGTGCGTCACACAGGCTCACCTTCACTTACTGTACGCTCTTCACCGAAATTCATGCAGGTTTTTGGCAAGACGTAAACTCTCAGGCCTGCTGCCATGTAAAATCACCCACAGATGTACAGAAAGTACTCGGATTCGCTGTTGAGTTTAACCTGTGCCCTGCGGGCGAAATGGAAATGGGTGGAAAGTGACGGTCGGTTTTATGTTTGCTATAACAAATTGGAAACTAACACTCCTTTGAAGAGTTTGAGACTTTTCACACAGGCTTATTATTGTGCTATCAACTATTTCTAATTATACCGCCTCTAAAAGGAACGCAAAAGCAACTGTGGTTGATCATTTTAGATGTCAGATCAATCTGTTTTTTCATGATTAAGCAGTCATTTCTGGGACAGAATAAGCTGTGGGGATCAGGCTTTATGCCACATGTCAAAAATCTGTCTGTGCGAGGCAAGTGTCTGTTTAGCTGGCTTAGTTTGCTCACATTCTGAACATCATGTGAAATGACTCATTCTTTTTGATGGATGTTTACCTTTAGCGATCTGTTTCTTATAATCTATTTACTTTTTTTGCAGTGGGATTAAAGCCTGACAGTGTTGGCAACAACTGAAACAAAGGAAAAGAAACACCTTCTGAACAGATTGTGAGTCTCAGATCACAAGACCTAATCATGTGTGAAGGTCTGTGTTGTACATGAACAGAAGACCTTAAACCCTGTAATAAGTTTATGATGTTTTCACTGCTGACAGACTGCTGTTGAATTAAATATGAAATCAAGTCTTATGTCATCTAACGTTTGATGCACACTGGGGGTTTTTTCTCTCTTTTATGAAGTTACTTGTCAAAATGTTCATGACTCCAGTGAGATCTTGAGTGAGTAAATCTCGTGTTCCGGTCTCCATAGAAATCCATGTTAAAACGAGGTAAAAAGATCAACTGAATTAAATAAACTGAAACGTTTTCAGTATAACTCGTTAATTTTCCTGATTATTGCTGCTGAGAATGGTCAATTATTGTCATGTTTTGGGCTGTACTAATCATTCAAACCAGAAAAACCATTTGGAGTACTATAGGCTGCCAAAATTTATAAAAAATCATGGAGAAGAGTGCAAAAAACTGTCTGAGGAACAAAATGTGTTTGTGGTTGGCCAAACTGAACCAGGATTTCCAGAGCAAGAATCTTGACAACATTCATGTTCTTATCATTACCGGTCCGGTAGGTGAAATATTAGGCTAATATCTTAATTAATACTACGTTTACATATAGTCCACATGAGAAAATAATAGTTGAACTTATAAAAATGACCCCATTCAAAAGTTTACACAGACTTGGTTCTTGATACTTTGTACAGCTGTGTTTTTGGTTTAGTTTTTTAGGTTTTCAGCTTTTTTTGTGTATTTGAACCCTTTCCAACAATGACTGTATGATTTTGAGATCCATCTTTTCACACTGAGGACAACAGAGGGACTCATATGCAACTATTACAGAAGGTTCAAACACTCACTGATGCTTCAGAAGGAAAAGCAGTGCATTAAGAGCGGGGGGTGAAAACTTTTGAACAGAATGAAGATGTGTACATTTTTCTTATTTTGACAAAATATCACTTTTTTTTATTACTGCCCTACAGAAGCTACAGAAGATACTTACATGTTTCCCAGAAGACAAAATTAGTTAAATTTACCCTGATCTTTAAATTCCAAAAGTTTTCATCCCCTGGCTCTTAATGCATCATTTTTCCTTCTGCAGCATCAGTAAGCGTTTGATCCTTCTGTAATAGTTGCATATGAGTCCCTCAGTTGTCCTGTATATGGAAACATATGTGAAATATATTATTCAGGTCAGTAGTAAATAAAAAATAACATGCATTTTAATGATCTCTCTTATTTTGGTAAAATAATTAAGATTTTGCAGATTCTGCAAAGTGTATAAAAACTTTTGTCCTCAACTGTATCTTTTCCGTCTTTCCACTTTGTCAAAATATTGCGCTCTTTCCTGCTTACTAAGTCCTTCTCAATATAATTTAGCAGCTTTCACGTTTTTTTTTTTTTTTTTTTTTCCATGGTTTAAACAACATAAATTAGCACAACAACATATTCAATAGTACATTACCCGTGCAATCCCTGCTATTTTTTACATCCGAGTATCTCCAATATGGCTGCACATCTGATTAACTGATCAAAACGTGAAGTAAGTGCAAACCCGCTATTATGGGAATGTTTTTATTTTCACAGTAAATTACAAAATGTTCTTTTTCACTTTCAAAAGTAAAACAGTATTTTACTGTAAAATTGCATAAAATGTCTCATTATAGACTATCACAGTTTTTCACTACATAGATCAAGGGAACTGACTGTTAATCAGCATTTTTGAAGCACTGTGTACAATGGGAAAGTATTAACATTTTAACATTCTCCTTTTCTCTTTCTTTTCCACACAGATACCTCAATAATTGCTGTGCCTCTGTTGGTTCTTCATTAGACGACTGCACGACAACGAAACACTCAGGTCTTCGTTTGAGGCTGAGAGTCATCGTAAAGCCAATTAATCGGTATGCATGTGAACTTAACCAACCTCTTTGTCTCAGACAGCACAACTGTGGCCAAAACCTGGCCTTAATTTGCTTTTTTCTGTATAATAACTTGATCGTCCACTTTTGATTTCTCCCGCTCTGATCTAATAATGCTGTGCGAAACAGCAGCTTATTTTTGTCATGCTTGTAGTTTGTCTTATACAACTCCTTCTCACCAAGTTAAATTAAAGTCTCACCACAATAGACGTGACCTTTTCCCAGACCTTGAGGGTTGTGGTGATGAGCAATTATGGTCGTTTGGCTTCTGTTAAGGACGCTTTGTGTTGGTCTCGCAGAAAGAGTCTGTGGAGACTGCAACATATTTAGCAAAATTACTTGTCCTGACAACAATGCAAATTATATGAACATGCAAATTGTAGTCTGGTTTAACACCGAGGGCAGCGGGGGAATTTGAAATGAGCATATGATGATGATTAGTATTATTTTTTTACTTTTCATGTGTATTCTGGATAAAGCTGTGCCAGTGCCTCAACTAATATGTTTCCCACAGGCCACAATTATGAAATCTCAATATTTTTTTCCCCACACATATTATACCATGATGCAAATGGCACAGCTTACCCATTCTCCACTCTATGTGCTGGTTGACTCAATGTCTTGGTACAGAGCTGCAGAAACACTGTTAGGTTTACACAGTGTTTGGCTTTTTTCGCTTTACTGCATCTGTGCCTTTCATGCAAATGCCTCGCCATATCTTAGGCATGCAAGTGCAAACAAGCTGGCACAGCGCCCTATTGGCTCCAGAGACCCCACTCTGAGACCTGCCACTTACTTCCGCCAACTTATCCTTTCCACCAAAACCATGCAGACCTCCAAATTGCTCTCAGATGTCAGCCTGGCGTACATAAAAAAAAAAGTGTGGTTTTCCCTCTGGGATGAATTATTCATTGGAATTCATTAAAAGAATCTTCTTCAATGTAGATTTAATACATGCGTTATTGCATAATTTTTAATGGACATAAAAGGCCGTTAAAAACAAGTGCTCCTGTTTAAAAGTCAAAAATGGTGTTAGAATGCATTTGTTTGTTTCCTGTATTTCAGTGGAATGTGAATTTAAATCAGCTTTAGAAATTTGAATTTAGTTAACCTATAATTGTAGTCAAAATAATGATTTTTAGGGGGGTTTAATTATTTTTATGCAAGAATATTTAGAGACTTTTTTTGGTAACACTTTACAATAAGGTTTATTAGTTATAACATTAGTTAATATATGAACTAAGAATAAACAATGCTTCTAGAGCATTTATTAATGTTAACTGCAGCACTAGTTGCACTATGAACTAACATGAACTAACAATGAATGACTGTATTTGTATTCACTAACATTAACAAAGATGAATAAATACTAGGGCTAGGAATCGATTCCAAAAAGAACTGATTCTTTGATTCTGAGGCGTTGGGAATTGAAAGTCGATTCCATCATATCATTCCATCCATTCATAGCCGTTTTCAGTTTAACAAAGCTTATCTATGGGCGCCTCTGAAACGAAAGGCTGCATATCTCGGCTGCTGTCATCAAACGTCACTTCATGATAATAATCTGAATGAAAAGATTCGGTACTGAGCACGTCTGAGTTTGAGGATGCAGCCTTGCTCGCTAATAGTGATTAGATGTCTGATTCGTTTCCACGAAAAGGTTCTTTCGGATAGATTGTTTTAATGAACCAGTTCAAAAATTGATTCAGAAGTTATTTTATGGTGGAACGGCCTTATATTGTCCACAGTTTTGAGCACTGCACAACAGAATAGATCATGACGTGATCGAGTCTTGATCCTATTTCCATCTTAAATAAAATGCTATTTTTTAAACTTTCTATCAGCCAATGCTAATTCTAGAAGAAAATGCTGAGAGCACAGATCAGTGGCCCAGAGTGCATCTGATTGACAGATAAGCTACAAGCTCATATATCAGTGTTGTTGTTAATGTTCTGGGTATTTTGTTTCAGTGTACAGTTTAATTTTATGCAAAGCATATCGTTGAAGTAAACATCATTCAGCTGAACTGTGCCTTGTTCCATTCATGCAATAAACGCATGTCCACTGCTGCGCTGTGGGCTATGACGAATTTCATGGGCAATGCAGACAAAATTACAATTTAAATACAGAAATGTATCATCGTTTTTAAAAATAAAGCTTTGTATTGTGATAAGGCTACTTTCTAAGACCTTTATATCCTATAGTCATGGTGAAATTAGGTTCCTCCACTCTAAAAAAAAAAAAACAAGAATCAAAAAAGAATCAAAAACAACATTGAGGAATCGATTCTTGGAATCGAACAGCCCTAATAAATACTGTAGTAAATGTATTGTTCATGTTAGTTACAAATTACACCTTATTGTAAAGTTTTTTTTTTTTTCCACCACCTCAATCACTCAAATGTGTATTATTAAGCTTTCTATAATAGGTTACTGATGCCTGATTTTTTTTTTTTTTTTTTTTTTTTCAGAAAATTCTGTTCACGGCAACCAAATGTCTTACATTTTTGATTGCAAGTGTGCAAATTTCATTAACCCAGAAACGTTGTATATTTTATAATGTTATAATATGGTGGACATTTTATACACTGCTGTTCAAAAGTTTGGGATTAGTAAGATTTTTAATGTTTTTAAGAAGTCTCTTATGCTCATTAAGGCTGCATTGATTTGTTTTAAAAACAGTACTATTGTGAAATAATATTACAATTTAAAATAACACTGTTTTGTTTTAATATACTTTAAAGTATAATTTATTCCTGTGAATTTATTCAGAAATCATTTTAATATGCTGATTTATTATCAATGTTGAAAACAGCTTTTGCTGCTTAAATATATATATTTTTGGAACCTGTAAAACTTTTTTCAGGATACTTTAATAAATAAAAAGTAAAAAAAGAACAACATTTATTAAAAATAGAAATCCTTTGTAACAATATACATGACCATTCAGAGGTAAGTACATAAAAAAAACACTCAAAAATACTTTCATTCAGCAAGGATGTGTTAAAAATTGATAAAAAGGCATAGTAAAGACTTACACTGTTAGAAAAAAAATATTTTGAATAAATGCTGTTCTTTGGAAATTTTTATGCATCAAAGAATCCTGAAAACAAATCACAGGTTCCAAAAAAATATGAAGTAGGATGGTTACCCATATTGATAATAACTGAGTATCAAATCAGCGTATTAGAATGGTTTCTGAAGGATTGTGTGACACTGAAGAATTGTGTAATGGCTGATGAAAATGTAATAATATTTCACAATATTAAATTTTTCCCTGTATTTTTGATCAAATAAATGCAGCTTTGGTAAGCATAAGAAACCTCTTTAACATGAAAGAACATGAAAAATCGTACTGATCGCAAACGTTTGAACGGCAGTGTACATTATAAATAACTGGTGTAGAATAATTTGACATTAGCTGTATATATAAGCTTGTTTGAGTTTGGCCTCATGTAACAAACTAGCTAAAGAAATATCTAGCATTTCACAATGCAATACTTGGCATCCAGGTAGTGGAAAGCATTATGAGGGAAGCTATAAAGAGCAGTCATTACTTCTTTAGATGAGATGTGCCCACCTCCGCTTTCTGCTTTATAGAGCTCTACCTAAACAACCGATTATGTTTCAAAACACAAGTGCATAACTTTCCTGAAATGCCAGATGATGGGCACATTGCTCTAATCTAGAGTTTGTTTACCTCTGGAGTTTAATGAGATTTTCATTGATACTTATTGCATTGTTTGTATTATTTAAAAACCACCATATTTCTTGCATTTTTACCCCTAAATGAACTTTTATTACACAAATAAAATTAACCAAATAAATAGTTGAAATAAAGCATTGTCTAAATAAATGCCTTATGTTTTATAGTGTACACTTCATCCAGTTTTGTTTCGAAAGAGCATTTTTAGGGCCCCATCTATTATTAAGCAAATGTCTGATAATGATCCAATAATGCATCTCTTTTGTTGATTATGTTTTGAAGCTTTACCTGAAACAGATGACCAATACTAATAATAGCCTCCTCCGATCCATCATTTACCAAATGTAGTTGTGCTGACTCATGAGGGCTTTACTCATTCAGTGATTTTTCATGAGAAAGATATTTTAAACACTGACATGAGTCATTTAATCAATGTTTTTGAGATGAAATAAGCTGTTGTTCATGGGCTGAGTCATTTTAAGAGAACCAGTCTCTAAGGCTCCAGGATCATGGCACAATGATTTTGTTCTCATTATCTGTGGTTTTCACTGACCTACCAAATGCCATTTATCACTGTTTCTGAAGGGTTTTATGTTATCCAGCTCAAGTCTTTTAACTGAAGCATGGGCATATCCCTTCTCAGATTTTTATGCTGATTTTGATTTTGCAGCTTCCAATAAAACATAGTTTAACTGATCAAGTTTTGTAGGGGATTTTTTTTAATGATGTTATCCACCTTATTTTTCCCATAAGAGTGGGTGCAGCCATTTGTAAAAAACAATTTTTGTGTCTGGCTTCCAGTCTCATCCACTTTCAGCTATTTTTAGCTGCACAGAAAGCTCCTTTTGCTGCTTGATATTGCAACCTGGTGTGTCTTACCATATTATTTTAAAGTATTATCTTAATTATGAACACACTGGTTTGTAGTCCAAACTGTTTTACCGTTTACTGCACTTTGATGTTCTTCTCGTTATTTCCCTATGGTGGATTATGAACCGGACGTCTAACACATTACCAGAAAACAGCTTACTTCAGCATTGAAAAATAAGGTGGATAATTGGATCAGTCCAATCTTTGTATTTGCATAGATCCTTTGTTTTTTGTTTTTATGTCACTTAAAATTCTCTTATATATATGTATATTTATATATATATATATATATATACACATATATATATATATTTTTTTTTTTGTTTGTTTGTTTGTTTTATTTGTTTTTTAATTCTATTTTATGTGTTATATTTTATATATGCCAAACTCAGCTGCATGTCAATAATTTGTTACAATATATATTACAATAAGAAAATTCTTAAAATAAAAAAAATATATATTACATAAAATATATTATATTAAAATATAAATTTGTTACAAAATTTGTTATACATTTTTATGTGCTTATATATATATATATATATATATATATATATATATATATATATTTTTTTTTTTTTTTTTTTTTTTTACATAAAACATATTATGTTAAAATATGTATTAATATTTTAGGGTGTCTACTACATTATTATATTTGGTTATTGTATTAATATTCAAATGTTATTATGGCTTTGGTTTTGAGAAAATCATATATGTTTTATTAATATTATTATTATTATTATTTTAAAATATTTTTATGCAAAATGATGGTCATCATGCTCCATATTGTTTTCTGTTAATATTATTTATTTTATTATTCATTATTCTGGTAGTGCTTTGATTTTGGGAAAGCATTACATAAAAAATGTTTTATTGTTGTTAATATAAAACATATAAAACATGTTTAACATGCTGCATATAGTTTCTTGTTAATTTTAAATTATTATTATTATTATTATTATTATTATTATTATTAATAAACATGTCTGTTTTTTTTTTTTTTTTATACAAAATGTTTATCACCATGCTTTTTTCTTCCTTTTCAGATAGATAAATAGATGCAAGTGCATGTTGACCCCTTCTGACCAGGTTTCCAGATCGTCCTTGTCTTCCAGAAAAAGACGAACTGAAATGACTGAACAGGCTGTCTTCTCAAAATGAGAAACAACAATGCGATGCAGTCATCAGCACGTGTTCCCCTTATTCTTATTCGGGTGACCCCTGCGGCCTCAGGACTGCTCAAGCTACAACCAGTGTATTGGCTGCACCTGTGCAGTGGACAAGAGCCTTTTGGTCTTTATCCTATTGAGTGATGATAAAAGAGGGATCTAACCATTCACATATGACCTGTCAACACGATCATCCCTACAGAAGAGCACCTCAGTCTTGTAGCACAGGCCGAGAGAGTTCGCTATCTGGCCAGTCTCTTTCTTCAGCCACACATACTCAAGAGCCGGAGAGCTTTGACCCCCTGAACCTCAAGGCCATTCAGCAGCTCAGTTGCAAGAGTTTGAGATCTGCTGGAGCAATTAACACCCCCTTCCATAAACTCACGAGGAGAGGGGGAGAGAGATAAAGAGATTTGTCTTTTAACAGGGAGTGAAGATCTGGAACGGTGGCTCTGATCCAAGACACAGTGAGCTGCTTCACTGTCTACCGCATACTTAGGCTGCTGCAGTCCAAGTGAGTTGCCATTATAATAACTGAAATGCAATCTCATAAGCAACTGATTAGCAGTATTTGCACAGGCAGGAATCCAAGTGTCATATAAATAGTGCTTCTACGGTCAGAAAAACCATGGAAATTAATAAAACCTTTATAGTCATGGAAATTACTGTAGCAACTATACATTTTTCTAGCAATGGTCTGCTCTTAATTTTTTTAATCAGTAAAATTTTATTCCTTGTAGGACTATACTTTGCAAGGCATGTGATGCCCCATTGGTGTGTGTGTGAATCGGTCTGAGTCATTCTTGTCAATGAATCATAGCAGATTCACAAATCTAATTTCATTCTAATTCAATAATAACAAATGTCTGGAAAAAAAAGATAATTTAGGGCAGACTTCCAGTCAGCTAAGCTTACAATGTAACACAAATACTAAGTAAAATAGATTATTAAAATTACATTTAACTTTTTAAAATTATATTTATATTATATATAATAGCACTTTACAATAAGGTACATTAGTTACTGTTAGTTAATGTATAAACTAACATGAATGAACAATACATTTATTACAGTTTTTATTAATATTTGTTAATGTTAGTTAATGAACATACTCATTCATTATTAGTTCATGTTAATTCACAGTGCATTAACTAATGTTAACAAGCACAACTTGTGATTTTCATAATGCATTAGTAAATGCTGAAATGTAACATTTAACTAATATTAATACATATTGTACAAGTATTGTTCATTCTTAGTTCATGTTAATTAATGTTAACTAATAAACGTTATTGTAAAGTGTTACTAAGTTTAAACCATTAAAATATTATTATACATTATTAAAATAAACCTTAACTGAAAATAAACGTTTTAGATAAAAACACTTTTCCTTAAGCTGAAGGACTTAAACAACTAAAACTAAATAAACTAAAACTAAATTTCAATAAAAACTATTTAAATGTATAAACAAACTAAAAATTAAAATAAAAACTATTTTAAAAAATTGACTAATTTGACTAATTTGAAATAATGAAAACGATCAATAATAAGGCTGAATTGCAGAATTGCGAGATAAAAACACAACTCTGACTTTTTTGTAGAATTGCGTGATATAAACGCACAATTGCGAAGTCGCAGTTCTGAGAAATAAAGTCAGAATTGCAAGATATAAACCCTGTGAGTTTATATTGTGCGATTCTGAAAAAAAAGTCAGAATTGTGAGTTTATATCTCGTAATTCTGACTTTATTATTTGCAGTTTTGAGTTTACAGTATATCACGCAATTGTGACTTTATTAAATATAAAAACATGCAATTCTGACTTTATTTTTTGCAATTGCGAGAATCACACAATTCTGAATTGCAAGTGCAATTCTGAGAAAAAGGTAAGATAAAAAGTCGCAATAACCTTTTTTTCTTCAGCGGGGGAAACAGGCTTCCATAGTTTTCTGTGAGTGTGTGAGACTTCTGGTTCAATAGCCGCTGTTGGGAAATAACGAGAAGAATAACAAAGTGCACTAAATGGTAAAACTCTTTGCAGTACAAACCAGTGTGCTCATAATTAAATAATACATAAAAATAATAGGGTAAGATACACCAGTTTGCAATATCAAGCAGCAAAACAAGCTGTTTTGTACAGCTAAAAATAGCTGGAAGTGAAGCCAGAAACATTCACAAAAAATTCACAAATGCTACGCCCACTCTTATGTAAAAAATAATATGGTAAAAAATAATATGGATAGTGTAGCAATGTACAGTATGACACAGAAGAAACTCTAAGTTCAAAACAAGCAGTTTTCTGTTTTTCAGCATGGCGATGTGGATTCTATTTAAATGAATGGATTTCCCTTACAAAAATTAACAGTACATGTGACTGCTCCTTATATACCCTCACTATAGGCTTTGGTCGAGAGCCAGAGCTTGTCAGATATGTTGATTCTAAAGGCGGCGACGACTGACGCTTTGCCGTCGCTCCTGTGGTGTCCCTGCCCAGCCCACGGGATGACTGTTTATGCAAGAAGATTTTATGAGCCTGATGCCTTTTCCAGACAGGACTGAGTGATGGAAAGGGCCGGAAAAGAGGGGAAAGTGGCCTATAGTTTAAATGAGAGGAAGAGACAGTGGTGGAATATCACAGGCTTCCTCCCTCTGCAGCTCTTAGATGTCTGAGAACGTTAAAAGTTACATAAGTTATATATTTTGATTCTTTTTGTCCTATTTATTTAATTTACAAACGAGTACAATTCATACAAGTTCCACCGAGGCTTGGTCAAAAATAAAGTAAAAACAAAAATATTAATACACATATTATCACATATAATGTTATTAATAATAATTAAAAATAACTTTTCTATTTGACTAGTTTTTAAAATGTAATGGCAAAGCTGAATTTTCAGCAGCCATTAAATCAGTCTTCACATGATCAGTGATGGGAATAACGGCGTTACTAACAGCGTTATTTTATTAGTAACGAGTAATCAAACAAATTACTGTTTCCCCCGTTACAACGCCGTTACCATTACTGACAATAAAATGCGGCGTTACTATAATTTATTATAATATTAGAATAATTTTATTTTTCAGTTCATCTGAACGGATGCGCAGCGTAGCTGTATTTGTTTTCAGCAAATCAGTTTGAGCGACAACGTGATTAATATTCATTAACCCAGCAGCTTATTAATCCTTGGGGTGTTTTATATTTTTATTAGTAGTAGAATTTGTAGTAGTTTTGTTATCTTATCAGTATTATTTTTAGTTTTTTCACCCTTTTTTATAGAAACACTAAATTACAAGCAATATCTTAAGCACCACCACCATTCCTATGTTCAGTCAACATGACAAATATGCATTCATACATTGTCATTCTAAATACTTAAGTTCTAATTACTATAATGCTAAATTATCATAATGTCATATTATAACACTTGACTAAATGCTAAGTGTCAGATATTTTAAAAACTGTGCCATTAAGCTCATTAAGCTATATCAGATATTTAATATTAGTCTGGTGAGTAAACTAAAAAATTTTATTCGTTTCATTTAAATTTCATTCATTTAACATATTTAATATTGGGGGGGATCCAAGTTATTTGACATTTGACATTTTATTTTTTTTAAAAAAGTAACACAATAATTACTTTCCCTGGTAATTAGTTACTTTTATAATGATGTAACTCTGTTATTAACTCAGTTACTATTTGTGAGAAGTAACTACACTGTGCCCAACACTGCACATGATCCTTCAGAAATTGTTCTGATATGCTGATTTGCTGCTCAAGAATCATTTCTTCTTCTACTAAAATTGAAACCAGCTGCTAAGTATTTTTGTGGAATCTGTGAGTATTTTGTTGTTTCTTTGATTAATACAAAGTTCAAAGGAACTGGATTTATTAGAAATACAAATTTAATTTAATGCATCCTTGTCAAAAACAAACAAACAAAAAAAAACAATAGTGCAATAGTGCAATAGCGTATGTCATTGCATACAAAC
Source organism: Labeo rohita (assembly GCF_022985175.1). Classification (NCBI taxonomy): domain Eukaryota; kingdom Metazoa; phylum Chordata; class Actinopteri; order Cypriniformes; family Cyprinidae; genus Labeo; species Labeo rohita. Next base: position 30,485,492 of record NC_066877.1, read on the forward strand.
TTTGTCATATCTATAACATTTCACTTCTATTTTAAATGTATTTCCAAACAATCTGATTAGTTGCTATTGATGTAATATTATAATGCACTACTTTGAAAATAACATTCCCCAACACTGCACAGGATGGAAAAAAGCCATCTCAATAGTTTCTAAATAGTGTCTCAATAGTTATGGGTTGTTGAACGGCAAGATTATTCTGTATGTTGCTTAAACATGGGCGACAGATGCCCATTTTCCACAAGTTGATATGATTCCTTAGGGTCTTCATGAAAAGTCTATAATATACTTTGATTAAAAATTCTCAGTGGTAGTGTAAAACAACACCCTTTTTACCTTGTCAAAATCAGCTCTGCAAAAACCATCCTGTTCTAGTCGAGGTTGCTTTAAATGTTAATGAGCTCTGTTCGCCACCCCCCCCACTCTTCTCTCTGTGGAGTGACAAGCCTGTTTACTTTAGCTGCATTTAGCTGCGTTTAGCCACTAAACTTGCTAAGTAGCATGTTATTAGGAAAGGCGAACGCAAAGATGCATAAAAAAACCCTTATACTCACTTCTGCTGTAAGTGAAGCTGGATCACGAATGATTTGCGTGAACATAGACGGATATGTGTAGATCTGGAGGCGCATTCCCTTCACAAACAAACGTAATCCACTGTATCTTCAGCGGCTCAGATGTCGGGAGTAAATGACGACCACTATGTTCATTATTACATCCAGCAACACAACACCTCTATTCTCGTCTAACTTACATCCCTGCTCCGGCATCAAAACAATGGAGGTCGGACCGTTACAGCTGATCTGAGGTAAGACGCTCATGTCAATCAACTATCGTGGGAGCGGCCTCTCTGACAGGCATCTGAGAATGGCTCGATCTGAAAAAAGGGATATTATTTTTAAAGATTAATTAAAAACCACTGCATGGATTTTTATTATTACAGGGTAGATGTGTACATACACTGCCAACACACATTAATGTTCAAACAACATGTAAAAGTAAACTTTGCATCCGATGACCCCTTTAAATAAAAGAGACATTTTTTTAATGCAACGGCCAGTTTGTTACTTACCCACTGATGGGCATCTCACAGGCTTCCTACATGCTCTGATTATATTCAACCAAAGCTGAAAGCATGCCTTGGATATCAAGGTTCTCCAGACTGTAATACAAGGATGTTGTTTCCTTTCTCTCCCTCTCTGAACCCAATTACTAACTGAAATGTGCACCTGGAATGTGAGGAGGCGCACTGATTGTTTAGACATTTTGTTTATTTGGGCAGATCAAGGCGCTGATCCAACAGGCCAAACACACATATGCGGTACAAACAAATGACCTGGACAATCAGCTAGTTTGCATTGCTAATGTGATGAGACAGAATTAATTCCAACAAGTGCAACACAAAGAACAAACAGAGCTAACGGAAAACAATGCGAGTAAAAAGTTTGGACACACTTCACTGAATTTGTTTGTCGTGATCTTAAAACCCCGTTGATCTAAAGACTTGAGCTTAAATTTTAATTTGTTTTGTAGACAAATATAAATTGTCTGTACTTTCTTTTATACAAAACTTGAATTATATATAATTATTTCTCTTTTTTTTCTTTCTGTAGTGGATGAGTTGGAGTGGAAAGTGGCCAGAAAGTATGCAGCACTCCAACACAAAGGATGCCCTTCATGAGTAGGTGTGTTCAAACTTTTGTCCTCTATAGCGTAAACCAAAAATTTTTTTGTTATAATAATACCTTCAATATGAGTTGTAGTTGATTAAAATGAGAGTTCAAAGCAAAAATGCATTTAAAGGAATAATTCACCCAAAAATGAACAGATTTGACCACGCAGCTTTTCACTTGGACTTGGAGTCCAACTCTGACGGCACCCATTCACTGCAGAGGATACATTGGTGAGCAAGTGATGTAATGCTAAATTTCTCTAAATCTGTTCTGATCTGTTCTGAATCTTGGATGGTCTGGATGAGGTTAAGTAAATTTTTATCAAATTTTCATTTTTGGGTGAGCTATTCCTTTAATCTGCACAGCTAGCGTTTGTCTACCTTCTTGGCTGAACATGTAAGATTCAGTAATGTCCTGGAGCAGTCATGTTAAATCTGTCGCACTACTTAACCCTGACGTCATTCTGTGTAACCTGGACCATAACCACAATTGATTGAACAGCATCATTTGCATTTGGTTTTCTCTTGCTCAAGCGCAATCTGTAAGTGTTCAGCAGACCAGATATTTGTGTCGACACACTCGGTCGTTCTGGTCTGTGTAGCTTGCTGGCATAACCAAACAGCATGGCTTATTAGCAAGAGTACTGGGACCTTTGTAAAGCACTGCAGTGATAAACAAAAACAAAACAAGTGGAGTAAACAAATGCTTTGCACTAATCTAAGTTGATTGTGACCCCATTCGCTCTTAGAGAAGAGTTCAAAGTATAAAATCGCCCTGCCCTGTACTGATAAAACTGATTGTGCTCCAAGTGTGTAGAAGTAAACAGCGCAGAACAATCACCGTCTCATGCCCTTCAAACACAGCAGAGCATGTCTGACATGTGACTGCGGTAACCGCAGATAAGAGCTCTAATAGCTTCAGTGGAACAAACACTGTTATTTCAGCACAAAAAGTTGTTTTTGGTACTCTAGTTATCTGGAAAGATTACCACAACTTTGCAATAACGCAACTCAAAGAGGCTGACAGCATTCTTATAAAGTCATCATAAAAAAATGTACTCTATTTACTTTAAGGCACATTGCTAGTCTTGAGGTGAACAATTAATCCATGCAAGTTTTAAAAAAGTTTGTCTTGGTAATCTTTAATCAAAATCTGAACATCTCTGGAATCGCGTTTCTTTTCTAATGACGTCAGTTTGACGGCTGGGCGGGGTATCTGTAGCCACGCCCCTCCTACAGTTAGCTACGCATTGGATGGAGAGAAGGAGTGTTAAAATAAAACCCCGTCCTCTATTAAATATTCAGTTTTAATTGGAAATATGTCGCTATACTGAAATGAAGTCTGTAGCAACTAAAGGTTTACACTCACTTTAATGTATCCAATGCATTTTCTCTCAGCAGAAAATATTATCAGGGTACTGTTTTTGCATTCTGGGTTTCTCAGAAGAGGAAGTCGTCATACTTTGGTAAACTTCCATGCGATACTTTTCTGTGAACGTGAGAGATTTAGGACACAAAAGCAACAAAATGTTAAACTATTTGCGCTACAAACCAGTGTGTTTATAATTACCACAATAGATCATAATATTATAAGAAAACCAGTTTGGGATATCATGGAGAACAACTACATGTTTTGTACAGCTAAAAATAACTGGAAGTGAATATGGAAATCTAGCTAGCACGTTCAATTTAATGCTGTTGCATTAAAAAAAATAAGTGGAGAGATAGCGGTGAAAGCAAATATAATTTTTGCGTTCCCATTTTCTCCAATAGCAAAAGAAGAAAACAGGAACGCGTTTCTGTGATTTTACAATTGGAAAAAATATAGAGAGGTTGATTACATTGGGCTTAAGAAAGAAAGAAAACATCTTTCAATTTTTCTTTTTCTTTCGTCATCATATTAGAAGCGCCCACAAAGCAGCGTTAACTAGTTCTCGGTAAATGTAAAAAAGCCTTAGGCTAAACCTAACCACTTCTCAACAATATAAACATATAAATCGCTTAACAAGCAGACAGTCACAGTAATTCATTTTAAAATTACGAAAAGTCCAAGTCTTCGATGCCAAACGAATGCTTTTTGTGAGAGCAGACGCAAATTTGACCATCTTGATCCTCCGAGGTAACGGTTACATTTCGAACACATTCGAATTTTCGAAAGTTGCCGCCTATAAAAGAAGCGTTACGTCAGCTTTCATTTGAAATTCCAGTGGTTCGCGCAGGTGCTAAAGTTCCGATTTGTATTTTTTTAAATTACATATGACTACATTCACTGAGGTTTTCAGCGATTAAAAGCTAAAGTTTAAACTATCGTTCATTAAATATGCGTCTGCTTCACCGAGTAGGCTAACTCGGAGTTTAGTAAAACAAAAGGCATCAATGCTTGTTTAAATTATTTATTCATTTTTATTAATTTATTTTAATGTATCATATGGTGTGTACATTTTTAACGCCCTCTTACCACCTTAGTTTTTCATGTTTGCTTAATGTTTCCTTGTTCTGTGTTCAATTTAATACCGTCATTCCTTCAATTGACAAGTGCTCTTTGTAAAATGCTATTTTCGGTGAAGATTACTGGCGAAAGACTACTAATAAAAAAGATGTGTAGATCAAACTTTCTTTTTCTAAATGTTCACATTAAAATTACACAGTTTCCACCGAAGCATTTACTTTCACTTAATCTCAGAGCGCGTTGAAGGTCCGTCTTAATATGCTCTTTGTGTTTATCGGTAAAAATCAGATTCAATTTGGTAGATTTTTTACTAATGTTTAGCACTTACACTTGTCATATTATTTATGACAGATATTGATAAAGCACAAACTTCCACCTCATCATATTATTACTGGATGCATTGAAAACCAGGTGTGGAGGAACATGTTATGGTTTTAATCGCAAAAACGATGTCATTATCCTGCAAACAACTTCCAAGAGGACACAACTTGAAACAGAGACTAATCAAAAGCAGATGGTTTGGTGTATTGGACTCGAGGGCCACATGAGCCAATTCAAGGTCTTGTATTAAATCAGCAGATTTCGTTCTAGACTGACCATTTTAATTTTGCACAAAGATTTGTAGATTTACAGGCTCTCTGAAGGTCTTTCCAAGTCTAAATAGTTGAGTGTTTTGTTGTGATGTGGAGAATGGCTGGATCTCTGCATCTGACAGCAGTATTCTTCAGTGTCAGGCTGCCTGCTGTCTGGAGAGCAGAAGGTTCTGACAAGCCTCGCCTCAGTGTCCACTTCAGGTTTAAACACTATTGCTTTATAAATCCCTCATGAGATTCTATATCGGACAATTAAAATCTAATGTGTAATTGAGAACAAAAAGCATTATACAACAGAAAAAATTTTAATTACAAACAAATGATTGTGCTTTTGTATTATGGAGTGCTTCTTTAGTAAATTTGGCATGTCATTCATTTATTTATTATGATTAAGAAAAAAAAGGAATCTTATTTTTTATATCATTCTTGTCTGTGCTCTCGTTATCAAAATTATTGTCATTTTTTAATAAACGTTAAACGTCAATATAAAATCATTCAGAAAACGTAATTTACAAATATGAATAAGTACTTACAGTGTGCATTTAAGCCCTTTCGCTTGCCAAATGCATCAAATAAAATTAAAATATGCAAGATATAAAATATAAACATTTATGTAAATATTTTAATTTTGATAGAATTATTTGCAATGTTTCCTATACAGCAAAATAAATTACGATATGGTTAATGTCAGGTTAATATGTTATTGTAGTGAACCCTGATGACAGGCGGGAGAAATTTACCAATAAATAAATAAATAATGCATTAAAAAAATAAAAATACAATGAGTGAAAAAAATCAGGTAAAATGAAATACAATCATTTACAATCATTTATACTAAAAAAACACGTTTGTAACACTCTTCGCATGTGTTTTAGGACTATGATGTAAACAATACAATTTTAAGATATGAAGAGACAAAACGGGGTTTGCTTGTACTAGAAATAAATTACTAGTTAAATTACCTGCAGAATTAGCTGCACAGCAGTTCTATTTAAAGCGTGGAGTCGGGATGAACATTTTCATTTAGCCGCACTGCTGACATATCAATTTAATGTGAAAATGTGAAGGATTCTTGTTCAGACTGTGCTATTTATCTCATTGTATTTTTGTTTATTACAAAATTTAAACATTGCTTGTCAAAGTAAAAAAAAAAAAGTATGTCCGCAACATTTGCTAATACGTTCTTGCAATAGCATGTAAAAATAATAATAGTAAATCTCATATAAAAGAGAACGGTTATGTTTTTGAAATATGCATATATATTCCCAAAATAATTTCTAGAATTTCTAGACGCTTCAGATGATGAAGCATGACCGGTACGACAGGTGTTTAGGACTTTGGCCACCCATGTTCCAGACGACTAAACTAACAATTTAATGACATGAAGTAAATACTTAAGATCGTCCAGTTGGTGCAGTAAATATTAGTCCGCTGCTTAAACCGAATAGGAAACAGCTTAAGATAACTTTATGATTGGACACGTGCTCTGAGCATCAACCGATGCCGTCCAGTGCTTTTGAAATGCCAGAGAGTCATTAGGAGGAGGCACGCGTCCTAATGAGCTCCTTTTCAAACCTGTTGAATAGAGACAAGCACCCTGCGGCGAGACCTGGAGCTATTTAATGGCCATTACGCCGAGCACTGCCCAGATTACGCACGGTAGTTAGAGCTCAAACCTCAAACGTGACATCTGAAGAAAAATGGAAGACATATTTTTTGATTTCGATGCTCAAGATGCTGCCACAGACTTTGCCTTCTGGGGCCAAATGGACCCCAACTTCCAGTTCCAGTCTCAGCTGGACACGCTGCTCTTTGACTGCAGTGCAATGACAGGTCAGCTGTCTCCCTGGTCCTCTTTCGGATGCCAGTCCGTGTTCCCCGAGGCTCAGCTGACCTTCACGGACTTAGACTCGCAGTCTCCGCAGCTGGAGGTCGGTGCTGAAGTGGACAGCTCCTTAGTGGACGAACCCCATGAGATCGGCAAGCGCAGAACGCAGCAGCAGCAGCGGCGCTTGACGTCTCATCATCCGTACAAGGTGCAGCGCCACGCCGCCAACATCCGGGAGAGGAAGAGGATGCTCAGCATCAACTCTGCGTTTGAGGAGCTGCGCTGCCACGTGCCCACCTTTCCCTACGAGAAACGGCTCTCCAAAATAGACACGTTAAGACTGGCCATCGCTTACATCGCCCTGCTTAGGGAAATCCTCATGTCAGGCTGTGACCCCAAGTCATACGTGGATGAATGCATGAAGAACGGCTATAAGAATCAGACCAACGCCATCTGGAACACAAGCGGTAAGATGACAGTAAAATACATGTAGGCTACACTGTCGTAGAATGTCGTAGAAATAACTTTCACTCAGAAATTAAAAGTAAGTTTCACAAGGAATTACATCGATAAGAAAAGTAACTCTGAATTAAACGTGACGTTTTTAAGTAGAATGATTGAAATTGTATGTTCTTCTGTAGCATAGGCCATACTCCAGTAACCTTTTTTATTTAAAACTTTGAAAATCATTTTTACAGTGCAGGCTTAAAATGTTGGCCACAGTTTGAGATCATTAGTGCCCAGTTTTAACCAAATATTAGTCAAGATTTGATCAAGATTCTGTAACATCATTTTAAATTTGGTTTGAACGGCAATTTCTTTCACTGGTAATTGGGTGAACATAGGAAGTTAATCCCACACTGAAACTGGTTTTGTCTTTTCAACATCAATTGGCAAATGGGTGAAAAGAAACACAGAGTAGGCCTATTTTTTATTTAATTTATTAAAATAAATAAAACTTGGGCAAAAAGTTGGATTGAAAATGTAATAGCCTATGAATTTCAAAAGCGCAAACGGAACGACTCCTACGAACCAGTTCACTGGATACAGCGCGAACAGTGGAGTCTAATTGCCGAACGAACGATTCTTATTAAACGATTCTTTAATCAAACAGCCCGAGAAGTGTAGTTCGATTCCCAAACGTATGACTCTTGTGAACCGGATATGTTTGCTGAAATCTGTAACTCATAACGTGGACAGTTCATCTAAATCACTTCCTTAGTGAATCAAAAGTATATGAATCTAAGAATGAACCAAATACATTTTATTTTTAAAAAGTAATTATGACGTCATTTTTGACATAAGTTTTATTTGCATATATGACCCGTTTTTTGACGTCTTTTCAACATAAACATACATTGCAGTGCAGTGTAGTTCGATTCCCAAACAAATGACTCATGTGAACCGTCTCTGTTTGCAGAAAACTGTAAGTCATAACGTAATCAGTTAATCGAATTCACTTGTAAAGAACTAGTTCCTTAGTGAATCAAAAGTATATGAATTAATTTAAAATTGTTTTTAAAAAGTATTATGACGTAAGATTTTGATGTTTTATTTGCATATACTGTATGACCCCGTTTTTTTTTTTTTACGTCAATTTGGTGTCTTTGGAACATCAGCACAATTTTTTTAACATAAGCTGCCCATTAAGTGAAAAAAGAGAGTACTGTTTTCTAATTTAATTTATTTAGATAGTAAAACAAATAGAATTTGAGGAAAAGGTTACATTGAACATTTAATGTAAATTTCAAAAGCGCAAACCAAACGACTCCAACGAACCGGTTCGTTGAATCAAAATATACAGCGCGAACAGTGTAGTCTAATTGTCGAACGAATGATTCTTATTAACCGATTCTTGAATCGAACAGCGCAAGCAGTGTAGTTCGATTCCCAAACGAATGACTCTTGTGAACCGGATCTGTTTGCAGAAATGTACAACTCATAACGTGAACAGTTCATTTAATTCACTTATAAGAAAGTGTTCCTTAGTGAATCAAAAATATATGAAACGAAGAGTGTAGAACCGGTTCGTTTTAGTGAATCAAATGCATATATATATATATATACAGATAAAATACAGATGTAAAACACACAAAATGCACTTTTTTGCAAATCAAGTAATTCATTCCAGTATCCAAAAAAAATCAAATAAACATGAATTAAAAAATTTAATCCCTCATTGGTTTATAAAAACATCTTTGATCATTTTTAAACCATGACAAGAAAATTAGATCCAACATTTGGGCAATTTTAGTCTTATTGCAGCAATTGTATTCATTTAAACCAGCATTTTGAAGTATTAGGAACAGATTGGATATTTTCCCCACGCACACAAATGTCCCTTCCCCTTGTTTGCGGGGCATATGAGGTAAATGACTTGTTTATTAGGAGTGCATATGCAAATACGTCCTCAATAGGGCTTATGTCACTCAAACAGGCGTTGTTTTACATGATTAAACAGTTCCCATTGTTAATACTGACTGTGCAGTTTATTCCCAGCTGTCCAACTTCCTTTTTTTTAAAGACACAAGTATTTTCACTGAGCTGAAAGGGAGCTGTGTACTTAGTTAACCACATCCCAGCGTTCCAGCTCTTCAAGGGGGAGGGTTTTAATGAATAAGTGTGCCTTTGTTAGCCTTAGACCAGCGACTTGTTAAATGGTCATTAAAATGTATCTAAAGCCTCATGTTTGCTCTGCTTTTGTGCTCTCCAACTCCAGATCTGACAGCTCGGCTCTCTTGGATAAAGTGGGATTAACTGCGGCATGGGCCGTGAAGAGAGATGCCGCCTCTCCCTCCTTTCTCACGCTCCTCTTCAATGGTGGCATGGCACGACGACTCCGCGACATCTGCAGACTTCTCACCGTGCTACACCTCCTGGCACTCAGGACACTTTTTATATTCTAATTTGTTGTGGGTTAGAATCAGGCCCCCTTTTGCTCATCCAGACGTGCGTTGTTTGTTGTGAATGAGGCCTTAACGGGACAAAGCCGTGGCACTTGTGCCTGTGTGCAAGATGAGAGAATGGCAAAAGGGCGGCAGTTCGAATTTGTTTTCATGTGCTTCACTGTTGAAAGCAAATCGAAAGGGTTTGGCCTGGCAATGTGCCTAACAGCCACATTCAGCAGTGACATTTTGTCACAAATTGACATTTTTATCACAACAGTATTTATTTGTTAATTTATTCTTTTTATTTATTAAAAATGTTTGTTTTTTGACTTTTAACTTTTTGTGATTGAATTTTATATGATTATTTATTTTTTAAAAATATTTAAATACAAAAAAATTCAAACGTATATACAAATAAAAATATATAAAATGCAAGACTTCTGGTTTTTCTGTGATTTAAAAGTGATTTAAAGTGTGCAATATTGTACAACTTTATGTGCCACGTCTAATCACATTAGCACAAACATACAATTACATTATAAGGTAAAACAGGGTAAGATCACAGTTTTTGTCTATTTGTTAATGAGAGATTTGGGGACACATTCATGTTTTTGATTTGTGGAGTAAAATTATATTATTTATTTTGATGTAAAAAGATAAAATTAGACCCTTGAGGTGTGATGAGTCCCCAAAGTGGCATGTTGTTTATAGTGTTATTTTTACATTTAATACTTTTAATACTAACTGTATTTAATGGGGTTATAATTAAATATTTCCATGAATTAGATGTATATTTCAGACATCTTCAATTAAAATATGGGAAATTAAATTGTACGCTACCATTTAAAAGTTTTTGAACAGTAAGATTGTTAATGTTTTTTGAATAAGTCTCTTCTGCTCACCAAGCCTCCCTTTATTTGATCTAAAGTACAGCAAAAACAGTAAAATTTTGAAATATTTTAACTATTTAAAATAACTGTTTTCTATTTGAATATATTTTAAAATGTAATTTATTCCTGTGATTTGATTTGATCATTACTCCAGTCACATGATCGTTCAGAAATCATTTTAATATTTTGATTTGCTGCTCAAAAAACATTTATTACTATTATTATAACATTATTACACTATACCATTCAAAAACTTGGAGTCAGTCTATATATAGACATATACATATATATATTTATATATATATATACATATATACACACATTTGACATTTTATACATACATTTTATAGAAATTAATACTTTTATTAACAAGGATGCTTTAAATTGATCAGAAGTGATGATAAAGACATTTATGTTACAAAAGATTTGTATTTCAGATCAATGCTGTTTTTTTGAACCTTCTATTCATTGAAAAAAAACTGAAAAAATCCTACTCAGCTATTTTCCACATAATAATAGTAATAAATGTTTTTTTAAACACCAAATCAAAATATTAGAATGATTTCTGAATAATCATGTGACCGGAGTAATGATGCTAAAAAAAAAATCAGCTTTGAAAACACAGGAAATAATTACATTTTAAAATGTATTCAAATTGAAAACAGTTATTTTAAATAGTAAAAATATTTCACAAGGTTACAGTTTTTGCTGTATTTTGGATCAAATAAATGCAGGCGAGCAGAAGAGACTTATTTAAAAAAAAAAAACATTAAAAATCTTACTGTTCAAAAACTTTTGACTGGATGTGCACATATTCATATGCCTGTATATATACTCATAAAATGCATGTGAATTTACCTTTCAGATGAATCTATTTTACTGGAATTCTGCTTTGTGTTATCGGTTATTCAATTAAACAGTCAAAATACATTTTTAAATAGAATAGCTGAGTTTGATTGACAGGCGACCTGACCAATCACAACGCCGAATCTGCCGTTTTGTCCTACAAACAAACCAGACTGAAGAGTAGATTAACGTCCGTGGACTTAAATCATACTGTGTATTGATATCTTCTGATGTTCATTCATATTTAGTGCTATAACTAGTAAAGAGGAAGAGATAATCGGTTCACCTCTTGAACTGGGGTGCTAACGTTACATCGATCTGTGACGACACATTCAAGAGCCACAAAACAATATTTATTGTTTGAATTTCTTCAATTTGAAAGCTGGGATTTTGTTTAATACCTATAAAAGGGGGGGCTAACGTTACTTTTTATACCTTGTACGTCTCTAAAAGGTGCATGTTAGTACCTTAAAGATACATATTAATACCTAAAGTGTACATATTAGTATCTAAGTACGTATTTTGAAAGGGTACCACTCCAATGACAGATTTTTCAGAGAGAGTAACAATGAATTTGCTTCCCAGCAGTCCCCTACTAAGAAGCCACATTTGTTTAAGCCATTTCCCCTTTGTTTTAAAAGCCTCTCGAGGGAACCCTCAAACTGTAGTCACTTACAAACAGAACACCGCCATTAGGAGCGAACGAACGCGTGGTGGTGTTTGGATAATAGATGAGAGGAGCAGATTCTCTGAGAAAAAAACTAGCAAGAGTGAAACATCCAGCACGTTTACCTTTCAGGTGAGGTGTGTAAAATACGTCTTTAAGTTTTCGCAAGTGCAGTTTCTCTGCTGCTAATGGCCCTCGGTGGATATAATTAAACTGGAGCATTTTGTGGTATGGGAAGCTAATTATAGTCTCAGTCTGTCGGGCAGGTTTTAACCCCCCCCGAACGTCTGGCCTCAGAGATCCCGCTTACAGTAAAATAGGGGTGGTCCTTATGGATTTAGTTCCTGTATAACTTCACCTGCACTCTTAAAACTAAAGCTTCCAAAAGGGGTTTTTCACAGCGATGCTGTAGAAAACAATTGTGGGTCCCCAAAGAACCTTTGAAACAGTTCTTAAAGGAGAACTCCACTTCCAGAACAACAATTTACAAATAATGTACTCACCGTCATCCAAGATGTTCATATCTTTCTGTCTTCAGTCGTAAAGAAATGATGTTTTTTGAGGAAAACATTTCAGGATTTTTCTTCATATAATGGACTTCAATTGTGCCCCCGATTTTGAACTTCCAAAATGTAGTTTAAATGCAGCTTCAAAAGGCTCTAAATGATCCCAGCCAAGGAAGAAGGGTCTTATCTAGCAAAACAATTGGTCAATTTTTTCGAAAAGTAAAAATTTGTATACTTTTTAAACACAAAAGCTCGTGTAGCACAGGCTCTGGGATGCACGTTCGTGAATGATTTGTTCATTTTGAACAGATCTTTAATGTGACTCGTTCAGTTGCGCATGTGCAACATCCTATTAGGTTCTGTACTGGAATTAGTTCACCTGTTTTGAGTCTTCTGGTTTTTCGAGTCGTTTGTTCATCTTATGGTGCGGTCACGTGATGAACGAACAACTCAAATCCGAAAACTTGTCAGATAAGAGGTGAGGTGAGCTAATCATAGACTAAAGACCCAGGTAAACAATTAATTAATCTTTTCTGTTTTTTATAGCATTATAGTTTTGTTTTGTTTGTAGTGTGATCAACATTTGTGTAAGCAGTAGATGTGTTAGGGAAGTAACACGTAACATTTTAATTATATTTTGCTAAAATGAATGAAATGACTCGAAAAAAGATTTGTTCATTTTGCTGAACGAGACTCAAAGGTCCGAGTTGGTAAAATGATCCAAACTTCCCATCACTACTACGAATCACATCTAAGTTCATCATCTGTGTACTCCGTCTCAAAAAGGTAGAGAATGGCGAAAAACTCCATCTTATTTTCTCCTACAACTTCAGAATCGTCCGACATCGTTGTAGCATTTTGTACTTGCACTTTGTTCGCTTTGTAAACACTGGGTCTGTAGTTCCACGTGACCTTTCGTCATGATTCAATAGTACGTAGTGTTGTGAACACGCATCCCAGAGCCTGTGCTACACAAGCTTTTGTGGTTAAAAAGTATACAAATTTATATTTTTCGAAAAAAATGACCAATCGCGTCCCTTCTTCCTCGGCTGGGATCGTTTAGAGCCCTTTGAAGCTGCATTTAAACTACATTATGGAAGTTCAAAATCGGGGGCACAATTGAAGTCCATTATATGAAGAAAAATCCTGAAATGTTTTCTTCAAAAAACATAATTTCTTTACGACTGAAGACAGAAAGACATGAACATCTTAGATGACAAGGGGGTGAGTACATTATTTGTAAATTGTTGTTCTGGAATTGGACTTCTCCTTTAACTGTTTTTTCTTAGTGTGAAGAATGTTTTAAAGGGACAGTTCACCCAAAAATGAAAATTCCGTAATTTATTCCTCATCTAGTTGTTCCAAACGTGTATGAGTTTCTTTCCTCTGTTGAACACAACAATAGAACAGCTGACCATAGCCATTGACTATATGGAAGTCAAATGTTTTCAACGTTCTTCAAAATATCTTCCACAGTGTTCAGCTGAAGAAAGAAACATATACAAGTGAGTAAATGATGACAGAATTTTCATTTTTGGGTGAACTATCTCTTTAATAATCTAAAGAACCTTTTTCCACTCTAAAGAACCTGGAAAGATTCCATGCATGTTAAAGGTTCCAAAAGATTCCAATAAAGAACCTTTATTTTTAAGAATGTGTGTCATTTTCACACAGGTCCTCAGAGCTGCTCCATAACTGCTGGAGTTTGAGCTGAATGAATTCCTAAGGCCGTAGCATTGCAGTCTGAGTCTTTGGAGATTGGTATTGACTTCATTTATGCATTTGGCTGACTCCTCCATCCAGGGTGATGTTCTTACCAGAGCCCCAAGTCCATCTCTGGAGGCAACAGCAGGTGTGTGATGACTCCCCGCATGCGCTCTGGCCATCGATCACCATATAACACAAGCCCCGCTGTACTATTATAATACCAGCGGCTTCAATTACAGCCTGAGTTACGTCCCTTATTACATGTTGTATGACCCCAAAAAGGTCTGTGTTTTAGTGCTCAGTGCTGTCAAAGCAATGTAGAGCTCAAGTGGGGCGTACAGGTGGAGATCCGATTTACCTTTGGGACTCGTGCTTACTATACTCACTCGAACGAGCTGGACTTGTTATGCGCGTGCTGTCACAATGCTGTTAGTTGATCTTCTGTGCAGGAATTTTTAAAAGAATGTGGTTTGAAAAATAATAATGCAATAAGAAATAACACTGGGTCATTAATATCGCCATCTAGTGGTTAGTTTATTTATCTATTGTTGTCTTTTAAATGCCTGTCTTAGTTCTTCCAAGAATGAAAAGTCAGTCAATATTTATTTATTTATTTTTCCATGACAGTAGTAGACATTTAAAAAAAAATAATAGTTATTCATCTCTTCTGCATATAACAGCAGTTCATAGTGACTATAGCTGCCCATTATTAAATAAAATAATTAAATTATTAATTGTATTAATGAATTATAAAGCATTATAAGGCTGCACTGTTTGGGTTAAAAATGGGTCAATACAATTTTCAACTGCAATAAAAAAAAATTCTCTGCACAATTTGGCCCACAATTTTGTGATTACTATTAATATTAATATTACTATTATTACATATTCAAAAACATCAAATATTACTATCGTAAACAAATCAAATATTTATGAAAAACATAATTAAATTAAATTATTAGTTGTATTACTGAAGTAAAATGCATTATAATAAGGCTGCACTGTTAAAAAAGGGTCAATAAAACTTGCAATTGCAAAAAACAAACAAACTCAAAATTACCCCAAAAATTACTAATTTTTTTAAGGGCTGCCCAATTTGGCCCAAAATTCTGTGATTTTGTGATTATTATAATTAATATTATTATTAATACATATTTAAAAAACAAGAAATATTACTATTGTAAACAAATCAAGCATTTAAGACCGATTATATAATCATTTACAACTGTAAAATTACAATACTAATATCTATGGCTGTGTTAATTTATTCATATTAAAATTTTATTTTTATATTATTTTATTTTTATATTGTATTTAATAAAATAATTAAATTATTAATTGTATTAATGAATTATAAAGTATTATAATAAGGCTGCACTGTTTGGGTAAAAAAATAAAAATAGGTCAATAAAATTTGCAATTGCAATTTAAAAAAAAAATTACTCTGAAGGGCTGCACAATTTGGCTCAAAATTTTGTGATTTGTGGTTATTATTAATAATATTATTAATAATAAATATTTTAAAACACAGCATATTACTATTGTAAACAAATCAAGTATTTAAGAACAATTATATAATCATTTACAACTGTAAAATACAATACTAATATCTATGGCTGTTTTAATTTATTCATATTAAAATGAAAATACAAATGGGTGAATAAAATTTGCAATTGCAATAAAATAAAATAAAATAAAAAAAATAATAAAAAAATTACTGTTTGAAGGGCTGCATAATTTGGCCCAAAATATTTAAAAACACAAAATATTACTGTTGTAAACAAATCAAGTAAAATTATAAAATCATTTACAACTGTAAAATTACAATACTAATATCTATGGCTGTGTTCATTTATTTATTTTAAAATGTTAAACCACTAAACATTTATTTTGACAGAAATAAATGAACTCTGAAACAGTCGGTGCATATATTTATTGAATTAAATCACTGTTATGAACAGTGAACATCTGTTATGATTTAATTCAATACTAAGCCATATTGCAATTTCAGTTTTATTTCAATGACTCATGCAGCCATATGTTATATATATATATATATATAAGCATTATGCTTTATAAAATGGTTATAAAAGCAGACTATAAGACTATATTTCATATGGACACTTATTTCTGAAGCCATATAATTCAAAAATTAAAAACAAACATTCAGTTACTACACACATGAGAATTGGTGCCTTTTTGGAATCAATGATTCTATTTTTCCTGGTCATGCACAAAACTGCATCTTTTAACTTAAAGGAGAAGTCCACTTCCAGAACAACAATTTACAAATAATTTACTCACCCCCTTGTCATACAAAATGTTCATGTCTTTCTGTCTTTAGTCGTAAAGAAATTATGTTTTTTGAGGAAAACATTTCAGGATTTTTTTTTTTTTTTTTTCCATATAATGTACTTCATTGGTGCCCCAAATTTTAACTTCCAAAATGCAGTTTAAATGCAGCTTCAAAGGGCTCTAAACGATTCCAGCCAAGGAAGAAGGGTTTTATCTAGCGAAATGATGAGTCATTTTTTTTCGAAAAATAAAAATCTGTATACTTTTTAAGCATAAAAGTTTGTGTAGCACAGGCTCTGGGATGCGTGTCCACAGGTCGGGAAGAACGAGTCGTCTCGGGGAGTGATTCATTCAGTCGTGCATGCGCAACATCCTACTAGGTTTTGTACTGGAATTAGTTCACCTGTTTCGAGTCTTTGAGTTTTTCGAGTCGTTCTTTCATCTTAAGAGGCTGTCACGTGATGCTGATTTTGCTAAAATGAATGAAATGACTCGAAAAAAGATTCGTTCATTTTGCTGAACGACACTCAAAGGTCCGAGTCAGTAAAATGATCCGAACTTCCCAACAGTACTACAAATCACGTCTTCGAATCACCACAAGTTCATTTTCTGTGTACTCCGGCTCAAAAAGGTAGAGTATGTCAAAAGACCCCATGTTATTTTCTCCTACAACTTCATAATCGTCCGACATCGTTGTACCTTTATGTTTGTAAACAGCGTTTGACTTGCACTTTCTTAGTCTTTGTGCATTCGCTTTGTAAACACTGGGTCTGTAGTTCTGCCTAAGTTTGGCGTGACCTTTCGACATGATTCAATAGTACATGAACGCACATCTCAGAGCCTGTGCTACACAAGCTTTTGTGCTTAAAAAGTATACAAATTTTTATTTTCCGAAAAAAAAAAAACGGCTGATCGTTTTGCTAGATAATCTTTTTTTTTTTTTTTTTTTTTTTTCGTTTTGCTCGGCTGCAATCACTTAGAGCCCTTCGAAGCTGCATTTAAACTACATTTTGGAAGTTCAAAATCGGGGCACCAATGAAGTCCATTACATGGAGAAAAATCCTGAAATACTTTCCTCAAAAAACATAATTTTTCATGACTGAAGACAAAAAGACACGAACATCTTGGATGACAAGGGGGTGAGTGAATTGTGAATTGTTGTTCTGGAAGTGGAGTTCTTCTTTAACAGATGTGGTCAGAAAAAAACTTGCATGTAGATTTTTCAAAAATTTCTGCTTTGAAAAATAAGAGCATGTGGGTTTAGAATGTCCTGAGGGTGAGTAAATAATACCAGATTTTTTAAACTATTGTATTCCTTTAAATGCATATCAGAATATTAAACACAGCCTAGAGCTCCACTACGGACTGCAAAACACTCACAGTGCTAAAACTTTGTGTGCTGCTCATCCGTCTCTTGTGTTTATGGGATTAGTGCTATAATTCAGCAATGAAATAAAGCGGAAAAAATCAATGAAGCCCAATAAACACTTGTATCCTGACAGCTTCATGATGTTCTGCCTTGTTTCTTTTAGCAGCGGGGTTTGTTTACCGTCTGGCCATTCGACCTACGTTGATCGTCACACTTGTGTCAGGAGGGATGAAGACTGGAGTCGTCGGGCAGGTGTGTTTATTGTGCATTTCACTACACTAAACATGATTATGACATCAGTTCCTCTGAAAGCAGCCTTGCGATAGGATATCGACCGTCACCGATGCTATTCAAGGAACAGACATGCTCACTTCAGATCGATTTGTCAAATAAAGCCTGTCTAATAAAAATAATAGATGTCTAAACAAGAATAAAATACTGAAGGCAGTTGTTACCACAGCTCTCAAACTGAAAACATCACAATGGCTTTACAAATTGGAACTGTCATTTACGAAACAAACACCATTGATTGAATTATTTACACAGACACCCTGGAAATCTTTTGGGAAGCCATCAAACATCACGTCAAGGTCTGTTTATACAATAGCAGAGGGAATGTTGATTCACGTACAGTTATTTAGATGATACCTCAATGCTTTCGAGTAATTGATCTCCACCACCACGCTCACTCTGCAGATCTGAGATAGCTGTGAAACACATTTTAAATGATCCACCTGCTTTGCTCATTACCGCGGGCCCCTCAAGGCCTAGAGACACACACACACAGACGCCGAGATAGTGACTGCGATTTGCAAAGTGGGGAGATATGCATTTTTCCCTAAAATACATTTTGGGAATGTCAAGGTTTCATTGCCACAAGGGCATATGAGCCATTTTTAAAAATGCCTTTTTTTCAGCCTTTCTCACTCAATCGAA
The DNA here is from genome assembly GCF_022985175.1 of Labeo rohita. NCBI lineage: Eukaryota > Metazoa > Chordata > Actinopteri > Cypriniformes > Cyprinidae > Labeo > Labeo rohita. The sequence continues at coordinate 30,504,132 of NC_066877.1, forward strand.
ATCACAGCATGCTTTATATCCGGAGAGCTTTAAGGGGAAAATATTCAATGTGTTTATATCATTACTGAACCGATTAGTATGTATTTATTATAGAATTCTTTTTTGTGGTTTTAAATTGTCTATCTGTGTGGCTAGTGGGGTCCAAAAGTTTAAGACCACATTGAAAATCTGGATCTATTTCCATTTAAAGGAATAGTTCACTCAAAAATGAAAGTTTGCTTAAAATGTACTCTGTAAGATGTAAATGAGATTTGGAGAATTTGATCCTCTTAAGTGAATGGGTGCCGTCAGAATGAGAGTCCAAACAGCTGATAAAAACGTCACAATAATCCACAAGTAATCCACACCACTTTAATCCATCAATTAACATCTTGTGAAGTGAAAAGCTGCATGTTTCTAAGAAACAAATCCATGGTTAAAGCGTTTTAACTTTAAACCATCGCTTCTGGCCATAATCTATAATAACGCTTCCTCCAGTGGAAAAAGTCCATCCCCTGTTGTTCTCTCACATCAGAATTAGGGCTGGCACTAACGTCTTTTTTTATATCGATTAATCGATCAACTAATTTAAACAATTAATTTCCCTCCAAAAAAACATAACAAAACAATTATTTAGTAGGAAAAATGTAAATACACAGTTTTTCTAGGGAAAAAAAAAAGGAATTAAAAAATACATTCCTTTTTTTAAAAATAATTTTATTTAAATGATTAATTATTTAAATTTAATGGAACCATTAAAATGGAATCCAGAAAAGTAATGGAAAACAGAATTTGGTAAAAAAAAAAAAAAAAAAAAAAAAAAAATCAATTAATTAGACAGGCTTTTGATTAATACAATTTAATTTAACCAGTAAAACAGAGTATGGAAAAAAAATGAAAATATATATACATTTTTATTTATAAAAAAAATAAAAATGGGGAAATTTCATAGGGCCCTATAATTGTAATAAAATGTTTGAGCTAATAAAAATAGATGTAAGTGAACAATAGCCTTTAAAATTACTTAAAAATACATATATAATAGCAATGAGGCAATAATTATTAGTTTAAATAAAGTACCAAAAGCAAGAAATCATATGGTTTTAATGAACAAAACTGTTAAAATACATAATGCAAAATACATTACACATTACAAAAAAGACATGTGGAAGGCGCCAACGGCCTGACAATTGTTTTTACACTTTACTCTGTGATCTAATCCTGGTTTAATATTGATTAACATAATTTAACTTAATATTAGATTAACATAACATAACTTAATTTAAATGTCCAATTAATCTTTAATATGTGGCCATTTCTTTACGACAGAAATGCTACAGCCACTGTCATTTAATGAATATGTGTACATCAAAGAAGACTCAAGTGAAGGTTTGAGCTTTTTTTTTTTTGTAAATCGTGATGATTAGCATATTGAGATAAGATTGCGATGTAGTTTGCATAGGTTTATAAATGATTTACCTTACAAATCTGATGAAATGGCACATGTTGCGTTTCCAGATGAACGCTATAATAAACCCAAACTCACAGCAACATGCAGAGATGGAGTTTGAGATGTTCCACATATGTAAATGATAACAGTTTGTGTAGCAGCATTTACTGTGACCCGAGCCGCTTTGACTAATAACGCTTCTTCCAATGTTAAAGATCCATCCCCTGTTGTCCTCTCACATTAAAATCCATCTATACATTTGTTTAAAACAGTTTTTGCTTGTAAACATTGTTTGATATGTGCATACTTTTCTCCTTATTCAGACAAGACGACTTTTTTACTGGAGAAACTATATTATGGCCAGATGAACAGGACAGATTTTTTAGCTGGAAGCAACGGTTTGAAGTTAAAAACTTCAAATTTTGTTTCTTACAAACATGCAACTGATTAACTGGAGTGGTGTGGATTGCTTGTAGATTGAGTTGTTTTTATCAGCTGTTTGGAGTCTCATTTTGACGGCACCCATTCACTGCAGAGGACCTATTGGTGAGCAAGTAATCTAATGCTAAATTTCTCCAAATCTGTTCCGAATGAAGAAACAAACTCATTTACATCTTGAATGGTCTGAGGATGAGTACATTTTCAGGAATTTTTTTATTAAACCTGGAAAGTTTTAACGACAGAAAGACTGCTTTTGAAATTACATGAGAAATGACATAAAACAGAAAAATATTTCATTTTCTACACTTTCTTGATCGCTATTCAAACTTTTCTTGTTTCTATTGAAAGATCATGTCAGCTCTCGTGCTGCTGTCATTAAAAACAAAGAGAGACAACCCAAATACTGAGTCATTCTGAAATTCATGTCACTTTGTTATGCTGATAACAATTATAGCAAACACATGGTGAAAATGTGTGTCGTTAGAACTGTTGTAGAGAAACTTGGCTCTCTGGACTGCTTGCATTAGCATTAGCAAACATCACAGCTGACATCTGTAAATGGATTACATTCTTTCATAATCCATATCATCAGCCGGCTACACAATACCATAAATTACTTTTATGTACAGAACACTTTTTCTTTACTTCAAATTTGCATTATAGTGTCGATCGATTTCCTGAAAAGTAATTTGTTCTATTATTAGTCTATGGTCTCGCTTGTGGACTTTATGTGAGAGGGCACTCTCCAGTGTAGAGTATGAATGACGTAAATTACACGTTCCATAACGGAGCACTGGATTATTATGCGTAATATTATCGTATGTGTACTATTTATTTTTTTAAATATCAATACCAGTATATTGCAACACCCCTAATTAACACGATAGCGTTATTCGATCATTTAAATATTATATCGCGACACCCTTAAAGTCCCCATGAAATCAAAATTGAAGTTTTTTGGCTTTTAGTATGAATATGTTAGCCTTAAGGTTATCTGTAAGCTTGTGTGTTTCAAAACAATGACAAAATTCACATTTAATAGACATAAGTAGAGATGCACGATATTGCCGATTTTTGGATTTCAACCCATTTTGCGATACCGATATATTTCCTTTTGTTTGGAAACAACACCAAGTTTCTCCTGTGCGGAAATTATAAACTAATTATGTTTAATTTTGGTTAGTTTTTAACAAGAACTTATTTGTTAGAATTAAATTTAACAATAATGAAGTTCATTTATAATGACAGTACACTGAAGCTTTGAAAGTAACTACAAATGAACTGTATATCAATTGCTGCATTTTTTCTCAAAAAAATGCAGTGGTAACCTTATTCTGTTTTAAGATTTAACATCTGTAGATGGTATAAAGCAAAATCTTTTAGAGCTCATTATTTGTTTAAAAAATGTAACATATTACACATTAATGAATAAATCAGTATATATAAAATTATTTAATTTATAAGTGTCATGTTTGTGATTTATTTATTTATATATTTAAATTCATGTAAGCTATAGCTTCTGACCTTTAAGTCAAAACACACTCATGATTATATGACATCAATTACTGCTTTATTTAATCAGAAACAGTTTAAATGTTTTTTACTTTCATTTTATTCGAAGCAGACCAACAGCGCCCCCTACAGAATTAAAACTCCTTACCAAACAGGCATTAGGACCTGGGGGAGGCTGCCACTGCGGCCACTGCATGTGCTATTACTGTTTATCACACACCAAACGTGTCATTCTGTACATGCATTCTCAGATTAAATGCAGTGATCCAAAACAGTGAATCTGATCATCATTCAGGCAAAACATTGCTTCATGAATGAGCCACACTGCTAACATGATGTAATCGCTAGCACACCCTGAGGACATGTGAGTTATTCCCCTTGTCGGCAAGACACATCGGCATAATTTTTCATATTCCAATATTGGTCCGATAATATTGTGCATCCCTAGTCATAAGCATTCAAAACTTACAGTCTCTAATAACAACAACAATTTTGATGACATCACCCTGCACTTCAGCTCCTTATCAAACTTTCTGTCCAATCAGATGCTCTCTAGAATCCAAAAAGTCCCGCCCACTAATCTGTAAATATATGCTGAAGCTTTTTTTTTATTTTTTAAAATCGAATACTCAAATAGAATATAGCATGTATAAGGATGTATAGTAAATAGAATGTATATAGAATGTATAGTAGATATAATGTATTAAAAATGTGCCAAATTATGTCAGTATATTCAATTGCAAACCACTCAAATTAGAATTTGGATGAATATTTGGATGATTACTCGACACAGTGCAATCAAGGATTTTTTTTAAATCGAATACTCGAATACAATATAATAGAATGTATATAGAATGTGTAGTAGATATACAGTATTAAACATGCCAAATTATGTCAGTTTATTCAATTGCAAACTACTCAAACTAGAAATTGGATGAGTATTTGGACGATTACTTGATGCACGCGAAATGCAATCGAGGATTTTTAAAAATTGAATATTCTAATAGAATACAATAAAAATAATGTATTTAAAATGTGCCAAATTATGTCAGTTTATTCAATTGCAAACTACTCAAACTAGAAATTGGACAAGTATTTGGACGATTACCTGACGCAGGCAAAATGCAATCGAGGATTTTTTTTTTTTTAAATCAAATACTCAAATAGAATATAGTAGAATGTATAGTAGATATATTGTATTAAAAATTTGCCAAATTATGTCAGTTTATTCAGTTGCAAACTACTCAAATTAGAAATTGGACATGTATTTGGACGATTACTCGATGCAGGCAAAATGGAATCGAGGGTTTTTTAAAATCTAATACTCGAATAGAATATAATAGAATGTATATAGAATGTGTAGTAGATATATTGTATTAAACATGCCAAATTATGTCAGTTTATTCAATCGCAAACTACTCAAACTAGAAATTGGACGAGTATTTGGACGATTACTCGATGCACGTGAAATGCAATCAAGGATTTTTTAAAATCGAATAGTCTAATAGAATATAACAGAAATAATGTATTAAAATGTGCCAAATTATGTCAGTTTATTCAATTGCAAACTACTCAAACTAGAAATTGGACAAGTATTTGGACGATTACCTGACGCAGGCAAAATGCAATCGAGGATTTTTTTTTTTTAATCGAATACTCAAATAGAATATAGTAGAATGTATATAGAATGTAAAGTAGATATATTGTATTAAAAATTTGCCAAATTATGTCAGTTTATTCAGTTGCAAACTACTCAAATTAGAAATTGGACGTGTATTTGGACGATTACTCAATGCAGGCAAAATGGAATCGAGGATTTTTTAAAATCGAATACTCTAATAGAATATAATAGAATGTATAGTAGATATAATGTATTAAAAATGTGCCAAATTTTGTCGGTTTATTCAGTTGCAAACTACTCAAACTAGAAAATACACCCTTTTTAAAAGACACCCACTCACCGCTACGTTAAACTGACAGTTTACTGTAAATGTACTTGTTGCGTTTACATCAATCATGACTCAGACTTTCCTCTAGGCCAGTCCAGGCCAATCAGCAGGGCAAACAGGCCTTGTTTGCCCAAGTTCAGAGCACTTAGACGGGCCACCTGTGCCCACATGGCCCTGTGAACCTGAAACTAACCTTAGCACCAACATCACAACTGCACCACTCATTAGCCTGCAGTGTTTGTGCAAGAGCTTGTGCGGGGGCTGGAATTGAATTCGCAGTCGCTACAACAAGCTTTGTGCGCTGCAACTGTGAAGTCATGACAATGGGTTTGAACATGGAATAAATTACAATGTGCATAATCTATTTTATGGTTCAAAGAACACACGTCTTGTGCGATGACTAAGAAATGTCTTCTGTTCAAACAAACTGCGATACAGATCAATTCCTGGGATGGATCAAAGCTGTTTTCTGGAGAGATACACAGTGCTGTTTACTTTAGAAATCTGTGTTTTGTTATGAAAAACATATGACATTTACACGCATCTCGTAGCGTTAAAAAATTCCTTGCAAATGTGAAGCGATTTCAAGAACAGCTACTAAAACACTACAACGCTTGCCTGTCAGGGTCCAGGCCGTCGCGTATAACGGATGTGCTTTGCTCCATTTGCTCCAAGCGCTCTTTGGCACCAGACGCCCCGGACCGAGACCACGTAACACCAGCACAGCGCCCGTCCTGAAAGCAGGAGGAGAGGGTTAAACAATCTGCATCATATTAAACAAACCTAAATGCTTCAAGCTGCTACATACTCCCTAATGAAACATTTATGAAGGACCTCTAATGCAATTTTAGAAACACCTTGTCACTGGGCTTGCTAGAGAACAGAGTCATATGGATGAATGAGAGGCCAAACTGCCTTAGAGTGCGAGTTAACGCCGCAGGGGTGCAAAGCTCATTCCACTATAGGAAAGCATTTACATTTTTACAAGGACAGTTTAAACATTTGGCTTTTAGCATTTATTTATTCTCATGACCTCATCACATAGTGCCACCACTGAAACAATGCTTTATACTGTGAAAAATAAATGAAAAACAAACAGATTAATAAATATGCAGTGACCCCAAAATAATTAGCATTCTAAAAATGAACTTATCATTTTATTTTAACGGATGTTAAGTTCACACCGGTTTAGTTTATCACTGTAAACATGATCCACTACATCTTTCAACACACAAAATCAACCTTTTTTAATTTATGTGAAATGTTTTGCTTGAAAACTGTACTTGTGCTATCTTCATCTAAATTAAATGGCATTTTGGTTAATAGTTTGTATGTAATGTATTGATACTCATGATTTTTTCATTGTGACCTACATACAGTTTGGAATAACTAGGATTTTTGAATGTTTTTATTAAAAAGAAGTCTCTTTTGCTTACCAAGGCTGCATTCATTTAATGAAAAACAGTAAAAACAGTAATATTGTGAAATATTAGTACAATTTAAAATAACTGTTTTCTATTTAGATATGTTTTAAAATAGAATTTTTTCCTGTGATGCAAAGCTGAATTTTCAGTATCATCACTCCAGTCTTCAGTGTCACATGATCTTTCAGATCCTTCAGATATTATTCTGTTCCATTTCATTTTATTTCTTTGTGTTATTTATTAATTGATATTATTTTTTATTATTTAATTTTATTTATTAAAAGCATAGCATACATTGCCATACATTGCTTAGTTGAAATGTGCATATTTGCTTATAAAGCAAATTGGAAACACATGTCGGAGACTAAAATTAGGATTTAGGAAATAAAAATGCATCTTCATCTTCATCCTTATATATATATATATATATATATATATATATATATTACCACAAATAAAAGTTTGCATCAGATATTTTATTATTATAGTCCATATATACACATGTGTATGTGAGGGACAGTGGCACTTGTTTTGTAGAATAATAAAACTAAATAAAATAAATCATATTTACCCCAAACTTTTGAAGGTACAAATTTTAAGCAGCAAATCGGCATTTTAGAATGATTTCTGAAGGATCATGGGACACTGAAGACTAGATTAATGATGCTGAAAATTCAGCTTTGCATTACACAAATAAATTATGTTTTAAAATATATTCAAATAGAAAGCAGTTCTTTTAAACTGTAATATTTCACAATACTATAGTTTTTACTGTATTTTTCCTCAAATAAACGCAGCCTTGGTATACATTAAAAACATAAAAAATTATAATTACTGTATTCCAATCTTTTGACATACATTTTGTGGCCACTGTATATTTAAACTAAGAATATTTTCTAAAGGATACCAACACGAAGTTCATGACTCTGCAAGTGCAAACGGAGAGATTATCCATGCAAACATCAATGTTTGTAGGAACACGTTTGCACTGTTGGTTCACCAAAGCATGCCATCTTCACACCACATCCACAGAGTGAGGAACAAGGCATCTGTTGATCCTCAGCTACTTGCTAAAAAGATAAAGGGAATCATCATAGAAAAGCACATTTAAGGGATTACATTTTACACAAGTGTTGTGTCATTTCCAGTAGCAGCAACAGTCATATCAAGACTGACTGCACTTTCAGTAAAAGACGTAGCGCTGATAAAAATGAAAAACAGCTGCGTGTGATTCTGAGCAGAGCATCTTTGGCATTGAAAAACCGTTTGAGGCATTGGCTCATTGAGACCGATAAATACGCATTGATATATGTGTGCCCTTACAAAACACACTCACATATTAGATTCATCTGTGTGGCTTAGACTGAATTCTAACACTTCTATCAGGACTATAATATTCATCACATCCTCACAATTCTTCCCAGAACATCTACATCCAATTAAGATTACGCATGTCAATCTGTAAGACCACCAGACTGTCTTCTGCATGCCTTTCCTATTTGTTTCTGAATCTAAAATCGGCCCGCAAACATCTGCAGGTTGATGTGACAGGCTGCTGCAGAAAGGATTTCAGCTTATTAAAGAGTTCCAGGCCATGTGGAGCTGATTTGGAAGTGTCGAAGAGATATAAACACGTCATCTTAGCAGAGTGAAATATGGCACGGCACATCTTTGATCTGATGCAGGTCATCTCCAGAACCTGCCGGCTGGGTCAGATGGTACCCGACCTGCCCCTGCTGGGGCCTTCGAAGAAATCTATATGGTATCACGGCATATATATACCTGTAAGTCACGAGATTTTGGTCCGGAGCGGCTGCGCTGTGCCGCTGGGCCATATGGAGTCTATCTAAAGCGGCGGTGTTGATGGAGCGGGTCAGGCCAGGGGGAAACAGGCTTCAAAGTTGGGCACATGTCAATGTCTCTCTTATCCTTTCACTATGAATTACAGGACAGAAGATATTCATTCTTCCCAATCGCCTGATCCTTCATCCTGCTGGAAAATCCAAAAGAGTGTTTATCAAAGGCAGGTACTTCACCCACGGTTCACCCAAAAATATAAATGTGGTCATATTTACTCACCTTCATGTCGTTCCAAACCTGAAAAGATAAATTTTCAGCCGTTTTTCCTCTATATGTCTTTTGAATGTGCCATTTCAGATGGGATGTAATCTACGCTTTTAAAAAATACAGTTGAAGTCAAAAGTTTACATACACCTTGCAGCATCTGCAAAATGTTAATTATTTTGCCAAAACAAGAGGGATCTTACAAAACGCATGTTATTTTTTGCTTAGTACTGACCTGAATAAGATATTTCACATAAAAGACGTTTACATATTGTCCACAAGTTCAAAGTTTACATATGCTTGATTCTTAGTACTATGTTTTTACCTGAATGATCCACAGCTGTGTTATTGTTTAGTGATAGTTGTTCATGAGTCCCTTGTTTGTCAGTTAAACTGCCTGCTGTTCTTTAGAAAATCCTTCAGGTCCCACAAATTCTTTCTTTTCAGGTCCCGCATTTTTGTCTATTTGAACTCTTTCCAACAATGACTGTGAGATTTTGAGGTTCATCTTTTCACACTGAGGACAACTGAGGGACTCATAGGCAACTATTACAGAAGGTTCAAACGTTCACTGATGCTTCAGAAGGAAAACACAATGCATTAAGAGCAAGGGGTGAAAACTTTTGAATAGAATGTGCATTTTTCTTATTTTGCCGAAGTATCATATTCTTTCATTTAGTACTGCACTTCAGAAGCTACAGAAGATACTTACATGTTCCCCAGAAGACAAAATAAGCTAAATTTACCAATCTTAATACATCATGTTTCCTTCTGAAATGCATTGTGTTTCCTCCTGATGCTTCCTTCAGTAAGTGTTTGAACCTTCTGTGATATATGATAGTTGCATATGAGTCCCTCAGTTGTCCTCAGTATAAAAAGATGGGTCTCAAAATCATAGTAATTGTTGGAAAGGGTTCAAATACACAAAAAACCTGTAAAATTTGTGGGACCTGAAGGATTTTTCCGAAGAACAATGAGCAGTTAACTGTTCAGGACAAATAAAGGACTCATGAACAACTATCACTAAACAAAAAACAGCTGTGGATCATTCAGGTAACAACACAGTATTAAGAACCAAGTGTGTGTAAACTTTTGAACAGGGTCATTTTTATAACTTCAACTATTATTTTCTCTTGTGGACTATATGTAAACATCTTTTATGTGAAATATCTTCTTCAGGTCAGTACTAAATAAAAAAATAACATGAATTTTGTATGACCCCTTTTATTTTGGTAAAATAATTAACATTTTGCAGATTCTACAAGGTGTATGTAAACTTTTGACCTTTGAATCTTTGACTGTAAGATTCCAAAATAAGAACCGTTTTTGGTTTCCCAAAGAATCTTTTAGTGAACAGTTCTAAAAAGAACTTTTTTTTTTTTTTTTTTTTAAATATTCTAAAGAATCTTTTTTTTGGAATGGAAAGTTTCCATGGATGTTAAAAGTTTCTCAAGAATGGGAAAAAGTTCTTTGGATTATTAAAATGGTTCTTTTAGGAACTGTCTTTGGGAAACCAAAAATGGTTCTTCTATTGCATCGTTGTGTTTTGGAAACTTTACAGACTTAAAAAAAAAAGGGCACAAAGTTTTGGTGAATTATTCATTTTCATTTTCGGATTAACTGCTCATTTAAATGAGTTCAGTCTGTTAGTGTAGAACAGAGGAGATGAGGCAGAAAATTCCATTTGGGATTTGAGATTCGATCTACATTAGTAATATCAGTGTGGCAAATGGTTTTTACATCGTTCGGCATCTATGCATAACGTATGCAAAAGCCGGTTGACGCATTTGACAGTTTTCTCCTTTACATTAGAGATGTTGTAGCATGTAAAACTACAATTGCTTCAAGCTCTTTGATTAAGAAGCACTCATGTTGCATTAATCTTGACGCTCTGAACGCATAAACATCCCTCAGCGAAAATCCTTTCGGAACCAAGTTTTAACCAGAGTGGACACGGAGATCATCTGAGCATCCTCAAGGCTATTCTGACTGGCTCGGGCCCAAGTGTCAGTCATCCGTTCACATGTGGATTACATACATAAATCAAAGGGAAACAAATCTTCTTTCTGAAATAAAGTGTAATTTACAATTGAAAACTTTACAAATGTGACCAAACTGCTGCCTTATACAAAACATCCCAAAGCCTCTTTTGAACACTGGACACTGGTAAAAGAAATCTGACATGCATTATTATTGTCTTATTCAAAGAGACAGTCCAGGCCCGGCATTCAAATGGCCGTGTAAGAGAAAAAGCCTGTGAGGCCTTGCCAAAAGTTCTTCACAACAGGCTGACTCCTACATGTGTTTAGGGTATTGTGAAACCTTGGACTTATTCTGGAAAACAATAGGGAGAGGTCTTTCATCTGACTTGAAAGGATGGCGTGAAGAAAAGCCTGCAGAGAAATTCATCTACTGTGTGCCACATCTCAAAGAGGTGAGAGACCTTTCGTTGCATCTTAATATCCATGTAAATATTATGACCTGAAACATTAACGGGGGGACTTTCAGCATAAGGTGAAGGAGAATACTAAAATGTAATACCTAATGTATAGCTTGAAAAATTAAAGCTGTTGTAATCGTAGACATTTTGTGAATTCTCAAAATTAAATTTAACTGAGAAGGTTTATATACTGCATAGGCTAAAGCTTATGAGCTATAACTTTAAGAATTATGGTATAATGTGTTGCCTTTTTTACATTTTTAATGCATTTTAAGTTGTTTTGTGTCTGCTTTACTGTTGCATTTATTCTGCAAAGCCTATAATAAGCTGGTTAAAAGCAGGTTGCACTGTGACAACTTACCCCAATTGTTTCCAGGGCAATAACGACGGAAATGCTCAATTGTTTTTTTTTTCCCGACAACTCCACACCTATTGAGAAATATCCACTGATGTGTGACAAGTAGCCCCGATCTGTCTTATAGAATTATTTAAAAAGAATCAAATTAATAAATCTTTTAAAAAAATGAATGAATAAATAAAACAGACAACAAAATGTAACTTTTTAAATAAAATCTAAAATAAAAGAATTTCTAGAAATCTGCTTCCCTCATAAATTATAAGGTAATTCTTACTTTTTCAACAATATTTTACCATATTACATATATATTGCTTTGATAAATACAATGTAATATAATTTCATACATTCATTTTTAAATATCTTATGATTTCTTGAGAAATTGTGACAACTAGCCCAGATCTGTCTTTAAAAAAAAATCTAAAAGGCATCAAATATATAAACAAATGAATGAATGAATAAAACATAAGTAAACAAATAATAATAAAACAAAAATAAATAAAAGAGACAACAAAATTCATCTTTTTAAATAAAATCTAAAACAATTGTAGGCTGTAGGCAAGAAATTATAGAAATCTACTTTTTATATATAGAAAGAAAAATGTGAACAATATTTTACCATATGACGTACATATTGCTTTGTTAAATACACTATACATTGTACTATTTCGTTTTTTCTCCTATAAACATTTTTAGAAGTATCATGTACATTATTTCATCTATAATTTCACACATTCATTTTTAAATATCTTATGATTTCTTGAGAAATTAAGTAAAAAGTATGACCACTAGCCCTAATCTGACTTAAAAAATAACTCAAAAAGGCATCAAATAAGTAAAAAAATAAATAAAATTGAATAAAACAGACAACAAAATTAAAATCCATTTTTAAATATCTTATAATTTCTTGAGAAATGAAGAAGTGTGACAGCTAGCGCCGATCTGTCTTAAGAAATAATTCAAAAAGGCTTCAATTCTTACTTTCTACCTATAGAAAAAAAAACATTTTCAACAATATTTCACCATATTACATAATTGCTTTGATAAATAGAAAATAGATTTTATTTTCTTCTAAAACATTTTTCAGAACTATAATGTACATTATGTCATGTTAATCTTTAAATATCTTATGATTTCTTAAAAAAATAAGTAAAAAGTGTGACAACTAGCCCCAATCTGTCTTAAAAACTGATTCAAAAAGGCATCAAATAAGTAAACAAATAATAAAAAAATGACTGAATAAATAAAACGGACAACAAAATTAACCTTTTAAAAAATGTAAGGCAAAAAAATTCTAGAAACCTATTAGTATTTAGTATTAGTATTAGTTTTTCTTCTAACACATTTTTAGAAGTATAATGCACATTATTTTAGCTATAATTTCATACATTTTTATCTTATGACTTCTTGAGAAATTAAAGAATATTAACTTAGGTAAAAAAGTGTGACACCTAGTAAATAAACCCTAATTAAAGATAAATAAATGAAATCTATTTTTCTCATAAATTAGGTGGTTCCTACTTTTATTACCATTACATATTGGCTTATATTGCAATATCCATTGTATATTGCAAATGTGAGATAATTATTTTTACTTCTAAAAAAAATTTTTTTTTTTTAATTGTACAACGTAAAGTATTTTACATGTGTAATTTTTACCATAATACCTGCCCGTTTTAATTCCACCATTTTACACTCTTTTGTAATTTTTACAGCGTGAGATTTAACATATCGTCTCAAACTGAGAGTATCTGTCTAAAAGTGGGGCATAATTTGAGTGGCAGCCGGTGGAGAGGTGCAGTGTAACTTTAGACTGGTCCTCCTCGTTTATTAGTCCGCCAATCAGAGAGCAGCGCTTCCTCCCCCTCCATTCACACTAGTATTTAGCATCAGAGACTAGGATAAAGTTTCCCAAAAAATTAGGAAAAAACTTCCTGCGGGAGGAAAACTGTGCCAAGCTGTACTTCTGGAAGTGGAGGCGCAGTCTCGGGACTTCGTGAGGACAAACAAACTGCAGCAAAACGCACGGATATTACGGTCTAACCACGGATTCAAAGGTGGAGAGCGCGTTTTCTCCTCGACCTTCTCATTTCTTTAAAAAAGAAATGGAAGAGAGTTCAAGCTCTCCCGTCTCCCCAGTGGACAGCCTGGTGACCAGCGAGGAGGAGTTGGACAGACAACAGAAAAGGTTCGGGAGGAAGAGGAGACACAGTAAAAAATCCAGCGAGGACGGCAGCAGCCCGAGCTCCGTGAATAAGCGGAGCAAAAAGCCCAGCCCGAGCAGCACTCAGTCCTTCGAGGAGCTGCAGAACCAGCGCGTCCTGGCGAACGTCAGGGAGAGGCAACGGACTCAGTCGCTGAACGAAGCCTTCGCGTCTTTGCGCAAAATCATCCCCACGCTCCCCTCGGATAAACTCAGCAAGATACAGACGCTCAAGCTCGCCTCCAGGTACATTGATTTCCTCTGTCAGGTGCTGCAGAGCGACGAGATGGACAGCAAGATGTCGAGCTGCAGCTACGTCGCGCACGAAAGACTCAGTTACGCCTTTTCGGTCTGGAGGATGGAGGGCGCCTGGTCGATGTCTGCGTCCCACTAGCAGCGAGACTCGTCCGCACAATGCCGAAAGGGTGGGTACAATGATGGCAATTCAGCTCAAGACGGTGTTTCATTGTCGGGATAGCTCTTTTACCACAGTAGCGTGCTTTTAGAGAAACTCCAGCTGTTATGGACAACTGACAGTTCAATGCACGAATGCAGCACCATAAAAATAGCCATTTAGATACTACTATTATACCACAAAATATTTTTTCATGATTTATTACTAATAGGTGGATGTGCTGCAGCAATAAACTGAAGCGACTGCACTTAAGGAACGCCTGTATCCTCCTGAGGCAATGCACAAAAAGCATTTTGATTATTTTACAGTTTTTAACACAAAATCAAAGTATGCTATTAGAAATATTCTTTAAAAAAATAGTTTTTATGTTTAATATATATTTATTTCTTATCTTTATGGAATGTCTACACAATATAAACTAGGATAGATATTAACATAAATGTTTACTTGACTACAAAAATGATTGCTGTAGCGAGGATATTCAAATTATTATTATTTTTGTTATTATAACCACACCCCCAAAAAGCTGGTGTCACAGTAAAGGCCAAAACGTTTTCTTTAAGATATTTTAGGATATAAACCAGTGGTTTAGAAATAAATGCCAGGCGTCGTTATATCCAATTTTGACTAATATGGGAGAACACACACATATATAGACAATTATTATATATTATATTATTTTTTAAAGACAAATATAAAATCATAAAACCAACTAAATCGCGCATTTAGAGTAGGAAATACAAAAAAGAACGTTCATTGTAATTGCTATGAGAATTGGATGGTTACACATTCCTTGACTGCTAAAGCATTTCTAGCAAAATCAAAATAGAGAAATCACAAAAAGTATGGCGAGAATTATAGTAATGTGGTTTATGCTTTCTCGAAATAACAAGGAAAACAAATGCTGCGTTATCATTTTTCTCAGTTAAGTTCATGTCACGACGGGTCAAAGCGTTTCCGACTTTTATCCAGTACAAATAAACATATTCACACAATATCGTCGATCTTACGAAACGAATAACGACCCAACCGTGAGAAGCTCCTCACGGATCATTTATATTCAGTGGAACATTTTCCCTTTAGTGAATAAAAGTAACATTTCTCCAGCGATTTAAAGTCTGGCTACAAAGCGCATTAGCTAAAAACAGCGTGAGATAGAAATGAAAAAAAGAATTAGTATCGTGATTGAGGAGAAACGGGATGCATTTGAACGTTTTTATATTAGGAAGATTCTCTGAAACCCCTGAAGAAAAACAAAAGAAAACAGGTGACTTCTTGGTATACACGTTCAGTTTGACAGTGGTTTTTGGGAGATTAAAAAAAGTTCTTGATAACCTGCTAGGTTCTTCAGATCAGTGTTTTGGCGTTCTTTAAAGCACCTGTATATTGAAGAACAGCGCTCAGCTGAACGAAAAGATTCTGCTATATGACATCAGGAAGTGACGTTCTTTTTGGTTCTACAGGAACCTTTATTTTTAAGTGAGAAGGTGCGCTGCCACCTAAACCGTGTTTATTCTTGTAAAATAACTGCACAGCAACCACTAAAACCAAAGACTGACATATTTAAGGCAATGCTGAAATCTTTCAGTTTTGAAATCGTTTAAATTAAAATTTGCTTCAGCATTTAATTATTATTTTCATTTTATTTATCAGCTAAATTATGCACTGGGGTCTCCAATTAATTAGTGATACCATGTGGCGTTTGTTGTATGAACCTGCACATTTATAATACTGATTATGCTCCTATTTTAAATATTAAGTAAGATATTAAAATAAGTAAAAGTGATGAATCCACCAGAGTTTAGCTGCAAAATGTTTTGTTGTATGCGCTGGACTAAGCCTCCATCAATCAAGACAACACACAGCTGTCAAAAGAAATGTGTTAAACTTAAAATGTTAAACTGAATCCTTGTGATGACATTAGTTTGTATTCTAACTGATTTACATGAAACTGCTTGGATGAAATAATATGTGCTACTGAGAAATCAGAAGAAAGGCAGGTGTACGGCTTCGGATTTCAAACCAAATGACCTCCTAAAACAGCTATTTTCCAGTGACGTAATTCCACCTGGGATTTGTGTAGCATGTTTGAACCAAGCCTTTTCCTGTGTAAGCATGTGCTCCCACTCAGAATTAAATAATGGGATCATTAATAGCTTCCCATTTCTGTACATTTTAAACCGAGGCTGTGCGTTCAACCGCAGACAAATTCCTCTCAAGCTTCAGCAGATTTTTAAATCTAAATGATGCTTATATGTCTTTTTTTTCTTCTTCCACAGACTGTTTACTTCCACTAATTTTGAAGACACCAAAGGATTTATTGATGAACCTCTAAACCTCAGTGACGTGGCCAAAGGACATTCAGTAGATACACCTACGGACTTGAGCATCCTCGCGAAGGACACAACGAAAGGAGCTTTTTATATACTTAGAGGAAACGTAGATGACGTCTCCTGTGTCGTCAAATACATTTAATCTTTTTCACAAGTTATTCTTAAATGTCGCCATGCTGATAGTACAGGAAGGCCATCTGTTATCTGTATGGAAACTATATTTCGTGTTTGTCTCTAAACAGAAGAGTTTATATATATGAACAAAAAAAACTATTGTACATAGGCTACCTGTGAGTATTGTCAGCTTTTTTTAAGGGACCAATGCAATTTAGAGCAATACTTTCTTGAAGTACGCTGCATGGATGAATGCATACATTTGATTTTTTCTATGCAACATTTTTGATTTCCGTCCATTGTACATTTTGCTTATTTATTAAAACATATTTTTGAACATGTGGGCTGAACACTTTGCTTTGATTCAGATTTTCCCCTTATTTTGTTACTGTTATAAAACAGTGCAGGTTCATTAGCCGAAGAGAAAATCCAGCCAGTTTTACCCCTGAGCTTATAAAAAAAAAAAAAGCTTGTCCGCTTTAATAAGAAGAAATCACTGAATCCAGACGGCTGGAGGCAAATGCTTTAACAACCGCAGATAACCACCGCATTTAAATACCGGACCCCTACCAGACCTTTTCATTTCTCCTTTAAATCTACACCAATGCTCGCAAAGCATTTAATTGTTTACATCTCATTTTCCCAGGCTTGGCTCGATAGAAATCTAAAAGAAACGACTCCACTGTTGAGGCATTAGTGTTTGATAAAAGCTCAGTTGTTCTGTAGGCCTGGTCAGGAATAATTTCACTCTGCTTTTTAAAACATCTAATGGCGTAAGTGAGAAAATGTTTCTTTCCAGTTTTATGGCACTTAATAACTATTCTAAAGGTTGTGTTTATTGTTTTGATTGCTTTTATCAATTTATTTGATTTTATGACATTTTAAATAACAGCTGAAGTCGACTGTTATACTTTGGGTCAATGACGTCTATAGATGTCTGAATGTTTAAAAATATAGTTATAATAGAGTTAAATAAAATAATTTAAAACAGCATTCCTGTTGGTTTTATACATTTCTTTGAATAAAAACAGGACTTTATGAATAATAATGTGGTTGGTGTAACCAAGTTCAAAAGGGTTCTCTCTGTTTTATGGTTTTCTAGTCACATGACAACAAAATTACTTCCTGCGTGCTTGTTATGCCACACTTATTTTTTCATTTCACAAAAGTAGCTGTTTCAAAAGTCAATGTTTTAAAACATAATTGCTTCAGTGCTTGTTTTTAAGAAAATAATAATAAAAGAGTATGCCAGGCTACAATCTCATACCTTATTAAACCCTACACAAATATGAAAACTAAGTTTAATTCAAAAAAGAAAGATATAAAAGGTGTCATTTTACTGACAAACAAAACTGGCGACACGCCATTCACCCAAATACAGAGATATGCTTACGAGAAAACAGCTGCAGTTTAAAAATAAGTTTTTAAATATTCTCTTGTGGTGACGGGGAAACCCAAAGAAAAACAGACTGGTGAAAACTGTGGTGAAGAGTGAGAACCAACCCGTTAGATACACACCTCTTTCTTTCTTCTGTGCACCTGCGCAAATCTCTGCAACCGCAGCGAAAACGAACTAAACGCAGTGGTCTAGAGAACGCCTTGACGTCGAGACGCACCGCGACGCAGAGGGGGGGAAGACGACGTCCGTCTGACAAAAAGAGAAACAATTAGTAAACATAAGTGCATACGGAATGCAACAGCATTTTCAGTTTTGATAAAGTGAAATAGGTTCACACTTCGCACGTGAAGAGATGTGTTTACTGTATTGAGGGAGAGTGGGTCTTAATTAGTGATTCGGTTAAACTTGTTGACAAAATGAATTGTTTACGAATTCTACTATGCTTCGTTCACATATCAAGTTTAACAAACCGGACTGAATCAGTCAGGACGCCTCTCGAGTCTAACTCGATGTCTAACTCATAAGAGGCCGAGGGAAACCGTGACTGAACCGATCGAAAATACGCAAAAGGCGAAAAGATTTAAATTCAAAATGTTAAAAAGCTATTTAAAAATACAGCAGCATGTGCTACAAAAGGCTTTATTAGTAAGTTTTAGAGCAATTGATATTCATTGATCAATTGATTACATAGGCTTAACGTCATGACGTAAAAGAATCACTGAATCTTTTTGAGCGATTTGAAGGAACCGATTCGCGGAAAAGATTCGGATATTCCACACATAAATAGACAATCTAAGGCACACGGATTAAAAAAAAATTATAATAATAAAAACGCTCGTGTGTTCACTGTGTTGAGGGAGAGTGTGTATCCATCAGCAGCGTGTTTGATAATGTCTCATTATTCCCGCCTTCCTTCTGAGCCAGAATGCCTCGGGGCCACAGTTACGGAGTGGTGCGAGCCCCAGATGTTTCCCGTAAAATCAGACGGAAAAAGCAACAAAATTTTAATTTGCAGTAAAACGGATAAAGTAAAGGTTTACGCTGCATGTGCCGCAGAAAGGATTTCATGTTCAAGCTAATGCCAAGGTTACATTACACTGTGGGGGTGGGCCCTGGCAGGACATACATTTCCTTCTGCTAAACCTACAATCAGATTTGTAGGCTACCACCCTAGTGGCTTACTCTTACCTTCTGTGTTGATAGTAAACTATAGGTTATAGAGGAAACATAAGCAACTAAAAGACAGATGAAGAAAAAAAACTTCTGACTGGAGTAAAATGCTGATAAACACAACACCTGTGGCCTCACACTGATGTTAATGCGCTGTAGTGAGCCTAATGAATTACATTAGCATTCTTACTGGAAGCATTGCTTTTTTTCCTATTATAAAACTTCCATTCCATAATTCTAAAACTGAATGAGTTTCTTTAATGCAATATAAAATAAAATATTTTGTCCACATATTAGATTCAATGGGGTCCAGTGTTTAGGCAATCAAAATATCTTAAATAATTACCCATGACTACAAGTGGCTTATTGATTTAGTATTTCATATTTCATAATATGTGCCGCTTAGCCATTTGTAGCTAGTCTGTAACAAGTGATATTCTTGTGAGGGAACTCGAATGCTGATTTTAAGGCTCTCCTGTTGACAATAAGTGGAATCAGGATGGGTAACAATTTGATCCCCCAACACTCATATGAGGCTGATTCTGGCCTACTTGCCCTAAAACAGCTCCACGTGTACAATGTACGAACCCGCAGGACAGCATCCGTGCTCTAGTGTGGATGACGTGGCAATGGAGCACATGTTTGGCCTTAGATCGCATACAAACGTCTGCGCTGAATCACCGACCAGCAGATCAAATCAGGACATGGTTGAAGGACAGTAGATTCAGACAGTGTTACGAACATGCGTTCTGGGACAAAACATCTACAGTGCAGGTGTTCCGGCACAGGTGGAGCGCTGTACACTGACAGCGTTTCATCTGGGAACAACAGGTGGAGATATTTACATTCAGTATAAACAATCCAAAAAGCCAGGAAGGGATTATGGTGGAAAAGAAGAGTTCTGGAATCCACTGGACCTTTACATACATAGAACAGAAAAAAGACAATAAAAAAAAAAAAAAAGTACTGGGAGGTAAGATCAGGACATCCAGGGGCTTATCGAAAGGTTAAAAGGGCCCTAATGGATGATTCCTAAATAACTAACTACTGAAAATTTTAAAGACTCTAATGAATGATTGATAACTAATTTCACTAGCTAAAAAACTAACAACTGACATTTTCAAAAATGCTAATGGAGGATTCTTAATAAACTAACAATTGAAATGTTCAAGGACCCTTAATGTATGATTTCTAACTAAGTAACCAATTTACTAATGATATTTTTAAAGACCCTATTAGATGATTTCTAAGTACAGTTAACTACCTACATACCTAACTACATTATCAAAGACTCTAATGGATGATTCCTAACTAACACTCCCTCCCTTCCCTGCCTACCTACCAACATACTACTTAATGACTTAAATCATCAAAGAGCCTAATGGATGATTCCTAACTAAAACTACCTACATACATACCTTCCTATCTACCTACCTACCTAACTAACTTACTACTTAACAACACTGTCAATATTATAATGGATAATTCCAAACTAAAACTACCTACCCAACTAACTAACTATTTAACAACACCATTAGACACCCTGATGGACGACTCCTAACTAAAACTACCTCAATATCTACCTACCTACCTACCTAACTAACTACTTAAAGACATCAAAGACCCTAACTGATGATTCCTCACTAAAACTACCTACCTAAGTAACTAACAACATTATCAAAGAGTCTACTGGATAATTCCTAACTAAAACTACCTTCCTAAATACCTACCTACCTTCTAACGAACCAGCTAACAACATTATCAAAGACTAATGGATGATTCCTAACTAAAACTACCTAATTAAAATGACCTACCTAGTACCTAAATACCTACCTACCTTAGTAACTAACTAACAACATTATCAAATATTCTACTGGATGATTCCTAACTAAACTACCTACCTACCTACCTACCTACATTATCAAAGACTCTAATGGATGATTCATAACTAAACTAACCTACCTACCTACCCAACTAACTAACTAAATACATTATCAAAGACTCTAATGGATGATTCCTAACTAAAACTACCTACCTACCTAAGTAACTAACTACTTAACAACATTATCAAATATTCTACTGGATGATTCCTAACTAAAACTACCTACCTACCTACCTACCTAACTAACTAACTAACTAACAACATTATCAAATACTGTAATGGATCATTAACTAACTACATTATCAAACACCCTAATGAATGATTCCTAACTAAAACTAGCTAACTAACAGCATTATCAAATACTCTAATCGATGATTCCTAACTAAAACTACATACCTAAATACCTACCTACCTAACTTCTTAACAACATTATCAAAGACACTAATGGATTATTAACTAACTATATACTTAGAAACTAACTTTTGAAATTTAAAAGACTCAAAAGGATGATTCCTAATGATGTTTTCAACTTCCTTAATGGGTGATTCCTAAATAACTATAACTACTGTCTGACTAACTAACTAACCAACTAACCAACCAACCAGCTAAGTAACAAGCTCTCTGTCTAGCAATTAACCCAAAAGACCCTAGCAACTGCTTGCCCGCTGCTTGGCATCAATTAAAGTACATAAAGCATAAATAACCTTCAAACAGCCTCTAAGCTATTTTAGACTTTCAGACGAGGGGTGTCCAGCTATTATTTAAAGTGTGAAAAACTCTACTTCTGCAGTTTTCATTCATGTTCATTTCTGAATGAATGCGCCTATAATTTCACTGTGAAATGACCTTGAGCTTTGAAAAAAGCACTATACAAATTATGCTTATTATTATTATTATCATCCATTAACTGTGAGAGGGAACAGACGTTCAGTCTTCCACTGCCAGCAACACCACCTCTCCCTTCACCCTGGGAAGCACCAAAAACACTTCACAGCCACAATCATTCCAAAAGCACATCACTCCCCCTCAGTCCTCTCTAAAATTCCTCCAGTTTTTCCACCACTGGGGAGATTTCCGCTGCTCTTGGAGGCAGAATCAAACTGGACAAGAAAATGGCTTAAAACACTAAAGTGGCTGTAAAAGCTGTACACATGCAGACCAGGCTATGGAAATTACCTCCGGACTGATGTGGCTCTTACTCAGCATTCACCAGTGGTTTGCATAATTCTGTATTATGATTCACCAGCATCACTATTCGGTCTCAGGCCTCTTCACTCAAAGTGTATAACGTGAGCAGCTGTGAATTATAACAAAAACAATGGCGTTACACATGACTTTCAAGAGCTAAAAGGGCAGAAATTCATCACCTTAACTGGATCAGGCAACTTGCACTAATGTTCAGTGGTTAAACTAAGGTGCAATAGCTCACACACCGGCTGCGGTAATCTGATCCCGTCTCGTCTGTGGATTCATACCACGGCACACTCGCACACCAGACCACTTTCCTCTTCATTAGAAGAAAGGTCATACCAGGCTACTGGGGTGAGGAGCTGTTATTCTCTCATTACGATACATACCACCGATACACCATATAACCAAGCACAATGCTAGTTTCCAGCAATTCATTTAGCTAGGAAACTAAAAGTGAAAATTCTGTGCAGGTTAAAACAATTACAACTGATTAGAACATATTTGATGTTTAATATACATTTAAGTGGAGCATGTGGACAAGTACGATTTGAATGTGGGTGGAGCTTTTCTAACATGACACCACATAATACAACACTGTCAAATCTCATTGCATTATGCACTGTTTTCATTTTCAGTGTGGATGACAAATTACTTCGAAACGAGTCAACCCACAAAATGTTGTGGCACTTTTTGGTTTTCCCAGTCATGCCTGGTTAACACAAAAAGTCCGATTTAACTCTCATTCTCTCTCTCTCTCTCTCTCTCTCACACACACACACACACAAATATAAATGGGAGTTGAGAGAAAGATAGATGCACATGAAAACTGAAAGATTGAGAGATGGATGTGTGGTTGCAGCCCAGTCATCTCATGAATTAAAGCCCTCTGCTGGTAACTATGAAGTATATAAAACACATGATATTCAAACGAGGAGTTTCAGTTTGCAATTCTGCATTGTAATATCTTACACGTGAGGATTCAAGTTGTATATTTGTCATCCATGGAGCAATACGAACATCTTGCCTAAAAGAAGAAGAAGAGTCAAAATAAAATAAAATGTTTTAACATAATTTAAGTTGCTTTGTGGATGCATAGCTCAAAAAAGTTCCTAGATACTGAATGGCTGAGGTCCATGCATCAGTCTATTAGAGGCTATTCATACAGAGAATGTTTTAAAAACACGAGATGCAGGATAGTGGAATAAAATGGTATACATATGCCTTTGCTTTTTTTTTAGTTTTATTTATTTTCCCACTTTGGAGCCCCCTAAAATGAAATGAATCTTAATTGCAGTGAATAGCCATACACAAGCATTTGTTTCAGCCGTAAAGCAATCTGGGCTTTTCACAGAAATTTGTACCCCTCACCAAACGTACTGTACATTCTTCCAACACAGACGTTTGGTGGTGAAACAGAAGCCAGTGGCCTTATTAGAAGTCAGTGTACCATCAGAATGATTTTGAAACTTATGTTACAAGGTAAACAAACTTGCATCCAGTTGCTTTAACCAGTTCAAAAGCTTGATTCATCTGCGAACCATACACCACTCCTTACAGTTTGGATTACGAGTAATAATATTGTAAATAATTATTAGTTTATTGCACAGACCAGTCATTTCGCTTTACCAATCGTTTCGCTTTACATAGCACGAGTTATTTAATCAGATTTACTTTTTTCAAGCAAGTAGTAATGCATTATTTTTGAATTTACAATGAAATATCTGAGTTGCTTTTTTAAATAAATAACGCAAGCTACGTTGTTCTCCCATTTATTTAAGGACACCTGTTGAGAGAATTTGGGAGTGAGGTGCAGACCAGTTGGGCTGTGACAATAAATCGATGCATCGATTTATTTTTTCAGCCTTACAGACTAGAGGCTCTTCCTTCAGTCTGAGGCTTATTAATTTCACTTTTAGTGTAAAAGGGCCTAGTTGCCAAAAATATTACCTTTTGGTTTTGTATCATTAAAAATAAATAAGCAAGCCCAGCCAAGCTGACAAAAAAGGTCACAATGGTAATGCAAAAGTAACGAAATGCATTACTTTCCACAAAAAATAATCAAGTAATGCAATTAGTTACTTTTTTATGGAGTAATGCAGTATTGTAATGCATTACTTTTAAAACTAACTTTCCCCAACATTGTTTGCTGATATGCTTTCTTGCTTTCAATACCCATTTTAAAGTGAATTTAAAAAGATATAAAATGTAATTGACTGAAATATGCAGAGAAATTACAATTTTACTAACAATATAGCATTAAAAAAAAATAAAATCTGTAAAATCCGTAAAAAGTTTCCTGAAGAGGCAACTTTTGAATTTTGTAAGGAGAGTGTCAGCGCTGGTTTTGATGCTTATGGTAACCTTTTAGAGATGATGATCGCTGAATAAAGGCTTGGGTTTGGTTCTGTTCCTCTCAGTTGTATGGATTCTGAAGATTTGGATTACAGCGCACAAATAACATTGATTCCTTTTATAACGTTATGTTGCATTTTTGGTGTACTTTATGGTTTCATTGCCAGTCACAGCATGTCGAAGAAAACACCTCAATGCAAAAAGGTCAAAATTACATGATGACTAAACAATTGCAGAAATGTTATTCATTTTAAGGGTTTAAAGTGTAGTCTTGTTTAACATAATGCATTCTTCGAAATGAGTTGGCATTAGGATTCACACAGAACAGAAGGAAATTATATTTCATATTATAATAACAAGTAAACAATTTAATAATGCAGTTACAAACATAAGGCCATTGATAATAAAATTAATGCCGCGATTTTAATATTCATAAGGATTCATTTGTACATCAGTAAACTGATTCAATAACGTAAATAATTTACGTTTTAGGTGTCGTCAGTACGTTCGTATTGTACCTTTAGATGCTGTAAATACGTTAGTATTATACTTTATAGTGTCTATAATTTTGTAAAACCACATTTTACATAAAACACATACGAATTCTCATGAGATCACGATGAATTTTCCATTCTTTTTTTTAAGTAAACATGCCCTAGATGGACGTGTTTGACCGTTGCGCTCGCGTCTCGCATATTTTACTCTGGACCCTAAAACTGGTCATAAGGGTTTTTCGAAATTGAGATTTATACATCAAGCTGAAAAAGTACCACAGCCGTAAGGAAAAAGAGGAGCTCTGAGGTGAAGTGGTCTCAGTTTTGAACGTACCAGGTGAGTGCAGAAAGCTGCTAGCACGTTAGCTAACATATGTAAACATTAGTTGCTGAAATGTATGGCTGTTCGATTCCGATTCCTGGTTCTGGAATCGATGGGATTCGATTCCAAGAATCGATTCCTCACTGTTGTTTTTGATTCTTTTTCGATTCTTTTTTTGTTGGAGGAACCTAATTTTGCCATGACTGTAGGATATAAAGGTCTTAGAAAGTAACCATATCATAATATGAAGCCTTGTTTTTTTTTTAATTATCATACATTTCTGTATTTAATTTTTTTTTTTACATCACTGATGAAATTAGTCATAGCCCACAGCTGAGCAGTGGACATGCGTTTAATGCATAAATGAAACAAGACGTGTACAGTTCAGCTGAATGATGTTCACTTCAACCGTATGCGTTGCACATAATAACAAACTGTACACTGAAACGAAATAACCAGAACATTAACAACAACACTGATATAAGAGCTCGTGGTTTATCTGTCAGTCAGGCGCGCTCTCGGCCACTTATCTGTGCTCTCAGCGTTTTCTTTCAGTTCACAGGCTGATAGAAAGCTTAAAAATAGCATTAAATAGGACAAAGACCTTCGATCATGTCATGGTCAATTGTTGTGCAGCGCTCGTGTGAACAATATAAGCCAGTTACACTGTAAAATAACGTCTGAATCATTTTAGAACTGGTTCATTAAAACGATCTATCCGAACGAACCTTTCGTGGAAACGAATCAGACTTCTAATCACTATTAGCGAGCAAGAGGCAAATTAATAAGTGCTTAACGGAAGGCTGCATCCTCAAACTCAGACGTGCTCAGTACCGACTCTTTTCATTCAGTTTATTTTCGTGAATCGACGTTAAGCGACGTTTGATGACAGGAGCCGAGATGTGCAGCCTTCGTATGATGCAGCCGTTCATTTGAAAGGGGGCCAATACAGACGCTTTTTTGAACTGAAAACGGCTCTGAATCGGGAGTCGATTCCCCCTGATGGAATCGATTCCAACCTTTGGAATCGACTCTCGATTTTTGGAATCGATTCCTAGCCCTACTGAAATGTAGGGCTGTTCGATTCCGAAAATTTTGGAATCGAGTCCGATTTCGATTTCTGGTTCTGGAATCGATAGGATTGTTGTTTTCGATTCTTTTTCGATTTTTTTTTTTTTTTTTTTTTTAGATCGGAGGAACCTAATTTTGCCAGGAGTGTAGGATATACATGTCTTACAAAGTAGCCTTATCATAATATGAAGCTTTATTTTTAAAAAATTATGATAAATTTCTGCATTTAAATTGTAATTTTAATGCATTGCCCATGAAATTAGTCACAGCCCACAGCGCAGCAGTGGACATGCCTTTATTGCTTGAATTGAACAAGGCGTGCACAGTTCAGCTCGATGTTAACTTCAACAGTATGCTTTGCAAAAAATTAACAAACTGTACACAAACAAAATAACCAAACATTAACAACAACACTGATATAACAGCTCGAGGTTTATCTGTCAATCAGATGCGCTCTCGGTCCTTCCCTGGTGAAAAAACCAGCATATGCTGGTAGGTATGTTTTGATGCTGGGATGCTGGTTAGGTAGGTTTTGATGCTGGTTTATCCTGGTCCTTAGCTGGTTTATGCTGGTCCTTTGCTGGTTCATGCTGGTCCTTGACCAGCAACATGACCAGCAAAAACCAGCAAAGGACCAGCTTAAACCAGCATCAAACATACCTAACCAGCATATGCTGGTAGGTATGTTTTGATGCTGGGATGCTGGTTAGGTAGGTTTTGATGCTGGTTTATCCTGGTCCTTAGCTGGTTTATGCTTGTCCTTTGCTGGTTCATGCTGGTCCTTGACCAGCAACATGACCAGCAAAAACCACCAAAGGACCAGCTTAAACCTTCCAAGGACCAGCATAAATCAGCAAAGGACCAGCTTAAACCAGCATCAAAACATACCTACCAGCATATGCTGTTTTTTTCACCAGGGTTGTGCTCTTGTTTTCTTTCAGAATTATCATTGGCTGATAGAAAAGTTAAGAAACAGCATTTTTTTTTTTTTTTAAAAAAGATGGAAATAGGATCGATACCATCCAGTACGTCATGATCTATTCTGTAGTGCAGCGCTCAAAATTGGGAACAATATAAGCCAGTTCCACCGTAAAATAACTTCTGAATCGTTTTTGAACTGGTTCATTAAAACGATCTATCCGAAAGAACCTTTTCGTGGAAACGAATCAGACTTCTAATCACTATTAGCGAGCAAGAGGCAAATTAATGGATGGAAGTTTATTTTCGTGAATCGACGTTCAGCGACGTTTGATGACAGCAGCCGAGATATGCAGCCTTTGTATGATGCAGCTTTTCGTTTAAGAGGCGCCCATAGATTAGCTTTGCTGAACTAAAAAAACGGCTCTGACTGGGGAGTCGATTCCCCTTGATGGAATCGATTCCGAGGAATCGATTCTATTTGGAATCGATTCCCAGCCCTAATAAAATGACGATCTGCTGCGTGAGATCACGTGAGGCGACCCCTCCAGCATGATAATCTAAATAATATCTTAGTGTGTGATGCGCCACGATTTTCAAATCTCATAGTGTGTGCATGTTTAAGATTTCAAGGAAGATATTCTGCAAAGATTCTTCTTATGTGTGCGCTGCAACCAGATTTCATAACCAGATTTTAAAACTCCTGTAGTGTGACGCCGGTTTCAGGGGTTTATTCAAATGACTAATTCTAAGCATGAGCAATAGTAATAATGATAGTTACCTCAGCAAACAGCACTAATTGTCTATTTGAGGTAAATGCATAATTCTCTATATTTTTCTTGTTGTGTTGTTGGCGAATACACCGCCGGTTCAGGGGAGATTACAGAGCAGAGATGCACGGAGATGTTAATGACTTCCTCATGTGAAGGCAGCGGGATAAAACATACACGGTTAGCGCAGCCGCGGGGAATTGCGGTGTGAACGATTTGAAGGGGGGCTGAAATTAAACGTGCTCCGAGGGGGTAGATTCCCTCCCGTCCCGCTGCATTTTTTGATCTCATAGAGCCGGAAGGCGATAGGTCACCTGTGTAATTTGGACTAACACAACAGGCATAAATTGATGTGGGTTGTGTTTGTGTGCGCTCTTAAAAACTTGTGTGAGTCCCTAATGAGAAAAATGTGGTGCGGCCCCTGAGAGCCACCTTTCCCCCGCTGTCTTTTCTGTGGCGGTAAACACTTATGACAGTCTTGTCTTCACATGCAAAGTCGAATCAAACAGTGAGGTGCTTTATGTCAATATTGAAAATGAAAAAGTAGGAAATGCGTAGAGTGTGAACCCACTGCTTTCGGCCTGCGTTTGTTTCCTCCCAGGGCAGCAGCACCTGCAGTGCAGTGCAGGCCATGCAGTGACGGGTCAGTACACAGATACGTCCTCCCTGCAGGCTCTCGGGGTGGGCACTGGCTTTAGACTAAACACGGCAAAGACAAGCAAACAGCACACAGCTCTCAAAACACAGCACACGCGAGACTAAGGATGACAGTCCACCAGGAGGACAAGCGTGCAGTTTCTGGAAATATTTGAGCGTAAAACAAACTCGGCATGTTACGAGTGCCATCAACATCCTCGTCTTTAGACAAAATATTAGCAAATGGCTGGACAGATGATCAAATAAAACAATAAGCCACGAGAAGTTGTGTTACAGCGCATGTCATAAAGAGGGACAGTCTAGTGCATGCCCTCAAATGGCTTATTGCTTAATAATAGGCTATATATAGTGTTTCAAGAAACATATAACTTTTTTTCAGGATTCTTTGATGAATAGAAAGATCCAAAGATCAGCATTTATCTGAAATAAAACGCTTTTGTAACCTTGTACACTATACCTTTCAAAGGATTGGAGACAGTATAACTGGGAAAGAAATGATAGAAATTAATACTTTTATTTAGCAAGGATGCTTAAAATTTATCAAAAGTGATGATAAAGACATTTATAATGTTACAGAAGATTTCTATTTCAGATAAATGCAGTTCTTCTGAGCTTTCTATTCATCAAAGAAACCTGAGAAAATTATATTCAGCTGTTTTCAAAATAATATATAATAATACATTTTTTGAGCAGCAAATCAGAATATTAGAATGATTTCTGAAGGATCATGTGACTGGATAAATGATGCTAAAATGTCAGCTTGCAAATCACGCAAATAAATTACATTTTATCGAATAAATTACATTTTAAAAAGTAAAAATATTTCAGAATTGTACTGTTTTTGCTGTACTTTGGATCAAATAAATGCAGGCTTGGTGAGCAGAAGAGACTTCTTTAAAAAAAATTAAAAATCTTACTAGTGTATATAAATAATATACAATTAGTAGTTAAAAAAAAAAAAATAAATAAATTCTGTCCTATTTACTTGCATGCTGTCCCAAACCTCTATGACTTTACTAATTTGCATGTATTACATGGGGGGAAAACCGTGAAATTATTTTCCAGAAGCAAGTCAAATGCATATTTAGAATGATACAAGGGTAAATTATGCCAGAATTTGAAGTTTTGGATAAATACATTAAAATTAAAAATTAAAATGAACAATTATTACAATAGTAATTATAGCATTATTGTTTATTATAGCTGTGAAATGCTTCATTATATGATTTTTATTTGCTGTTTGAAACATGAAATTAAAATTAATGCTACTTAATTTCTTAATAGATGCTCAGGCCTTTAGAATTCATTTGTGCTCATTTAAATACAGTAAATAAAAATATATGGTAAAAGTTCACTGTACAGCAGTTTAGTATCATTATAAGCATTAGGTATCACACACTAGATTTTGTTCTGCAGAATTTTATACACTACCAGTCAAAAGTTTTTGAACCGTAAGATTTTTTTTTTTAAAGAAGTCTCTTATACTCTTCTATTTGAAGTGCAGCAAAAACAGTAAAATTCTGAAATATTTTTACTATTTAAAATAACTGTTTTCTATTTAAATATATTTTAAAATGTAATTTATTCCTGTGATTTCAAAGCTGAAAATTTAGCATCATTACTCCAGTCACATGATCCTTCAGAAATCGTTCTAATATCTAATTTGCTGCTCAAAAACATTTATTTAATTTTTTAGGTTTCTTTGATCAATAGGAAATTCAGAAGAACAGCATTTATCTGAAATAGAAATCTTTTGTAACATTATAAAGGCCTTTACCATCACTTTTGATCACTTAAAGCATCCTTGGTAAATTAAAGTATTAATTTATATAATTTCTTTCCCAATAAAAAAAAAAATCTGACTCCAAGCTTTTGAATGGTATAGTGTATAATTTTAAAAATAATTTTATTTCAGATAAATGTTGATCTTTGGATATTTCTGTTCATCAAAGAATCCAGGAAAAAATGTGTTTTAAGATGTGTTTTAACCGTTTTAAATATTAATAATAATAATAATAAATGTTTGTTGAACAGCAAATCAGCATATTAGAATGATTTCTGAAGACTGGAGCAATAATGCTTCAAATTCAGCAGTTTTTTTAAATAGTAAAAAAAAAAATTCACTAAATTACTGCTTAAATGCAGGCTTGGTGAGCAGAAGTGCACAAGTTTCTTCATAATATTTTATCAAAATCCAACATTTTCCACCCCGATACGTTTGTCCTATTCATTGATATCACAAATCTGGTTCTCAAACTTTATCATCAATTATCATTGGATAAAACCCAAGTCCTCCTCTACTTTTTTCTCAAAAACAGATTTTCTCAGAAATATGACAGATTAAGTAGTCAGCTATTACACAGTAGCTTTGAATGTAGTTCAACCAATCAGAATTTAAAATATGTTTCATAATATACGATTTACAGTCTATATTTGAAGATAAGGACTCGTCGGCATGATGTCCACACCCACTGGGTGAAGTGCGGGTCTTACGGCTTGTGTCTATCGCTCCGGCTCTGTAAGGCTGATCTGTAATTTGGCTCTGAGATGCAGCTGCCTTCATCCACCACCTCAGAGCCACAATTAAAAACTGCAGAGAAGTGGCAAGCGACGCTCTGAAGGAGGCCCTTCTCTAATATAAGAGACTGTAATGACAGACTGAGCCACCTCAAATGAGGATGAGCAGAGGGTTGACGGGAAAGAAGAGAAAGATAGCTAGAGAGAGAACAACGTTGAATTGTGCGACCGCAGACCAAATTGTCAGAAACTAGCTGGAGGTTTTTCGTCTGATGGGTCAGGCTTGTGTTCTCCGAGACGAGTTTATTGTGGGAACGGATGGCCAATTGGGAAAGAGTTCAGGGTCTTAAATCAAATGCGGAGAGCGCACTGGGTTTACCTGACCCCGAGCCGCAGGGCAAAGGTCACTGGGTTCAGCGACCTGGTCAGCAGTCGTACTGACAGTCTCTAAACGTTTCACTGACACTCACCTCAGACTGACTCCCGTGGAGCCCAATATGTGAAGGCATTCCTGGAGATCACGTCACATTATGTCGATCTTTTGTCGACCCGCGAGACGGTAAATATTGTCTCTCGCGTCTCCTTTTACACTTGCGCTCCGTTTGTTAGCTTAACCAAGCCACACTTCCCAGGGTGCCAGATTTATGAATATTCAAACATGCTGCTTTGTGACATAAGCTGCATTGTTTGCATATTTTCTGCTTGTTGACCTAAAGAGTCAATTCAGACTCAAATTTGTTGCTTTAAAAATCATTGATAAAATCAAGTTCTATTCTACACTTTTTTATGTCCTGTTGAACATTCGGTTTAATTTGGAAATAAAACAGATTAAGACTTTAAACCGAGAGTTACATCCCAAATCAGGGCTCTGCAGTGCAACATTTGTAAAAAAAAAACTGCTTGTAACTATGAAAAAATATTTAGGAGCACCAGTGCGACTGACATGATCAGCATATTTGTGTTTGCGCTGAGGGGAGCTTCAACGTTTTCTACATGTTTTTGCAACAATGAGTAATGTATCACAGACATATCTCATGAATCCTTTCATAAAGTGTAGAGAGAGTGTAAATAGGAGATTCACGGTGCAGTGTAGAGAGCTTCATTGATTATAATGGAATTTGTGAAATCACGATGAACTGAGATGAGTGACAGCTTTTAATCATTTATAAGGGAGTTTGTGAATGAGATACTGATTTAATACAACAGTTAAACAATAAGTTAATATTAAGTGACATTGCACCATTGCCTAATTTAGCTGATTTCGTCATCAAAAAAGTTTGAAACAAGTTACAACTGAGCCGCTATGCATCATTTAAATCATTTACTATTTCTATATTCTAAATTTTATATTTAAAACATTAATCTATGAGTTTGAACTTTGAGCCTCATTAAACATGTAATTACACATACAAGCCACTTTTATGTACCTCTGTAGTACAAATTCATTTTGTTAATACTGATTTCATTTGATTTGTAACTTATTCTACTTGTTCTTATACTGTTGTTTTAATTAGAAATTTATAAAATATCATTTTTAAAAAATTTGACATAAAAGATAACATACTTTTAATAAAGTTACAAACGGTAAAAACAAAATTCCCTTGTAAATCACTTTAAGGAGTCAAATATTACCTCATAATGGGAAGGTAAATTTTTTTAAAGCCCTGCATATTCCTGTATATACACTACCGTTCATAAGTTTTGGTTTGGTAATATTATTATGTTTTTGGAAGATGTCTCTCCTGCTCACCATGGCTGCTTTTATTTGATTAAAAACACAGTAAAAATGTGAAATATTATTACCATTTAAAGTAACTGTTTTTGATTTAAATATATATTTAAAATAAAATTTATTCCTGTGATGTAAAGCTGAATTTTCTGCATCATTACCCCAGTCTTTAGTATCACATGATCTTTCAGAAATCATTCTAATAAGCTGATTTGCTGCCCAAGAAATATTTCTTATCATTATTAATGATGATAAAAAAAAACAGCTGTACTGCTTAATATTCGTAATATTTTTGTGGAAACTGATATACATTTTGTGAGACAGTAAATATTGTCTTTCGCGTCTCCTTTTACACTTGAACTCTGTTTATTAGCTTAACTATGCCACACTTCCCAGGGTGCCAGATTTATGAATATTCAAACATGCTGCTTTGTGATATGACATTGTTTGCATATTTTCTGCATGTTGACCTAAAGGCTCAAATTAGCTGCTCTAAAGGTTTTTTGTTTGATTGCTTCTTGGCAAGCAGAGTGTTGTTTTGGTCAGTTTCTCTTGCTCTAAAAGTAATTGATAAAATCAAGTTCTTCAAGTTCAAGTTAATGTTTTTTTCTTGCTAAATACTCTGTTTAATTTAGAAATACAACTTTGAAGAAATAGTTCCACTCCATATTTGTGTATATACACTACCCTTCATATGTTTAGGGTTGGTAATATTGTGTTTTTGGAAGATGTCTCTTCTGCTCACCAAGGCTGCTTTTATTTGATTAAAAATACAGTAAAAATAGCACAATTGTGAAATATTATTATCATTTAATGTAACTTGTTGTGGATTTGAATATATTTTAAAATGTAATTTATTCCTGTGATGCAAAGCTGAATTTTCTGCATCATCACTTCAGTCTTCAGTGTCACATGATCCTTCTAAAATCATTCTAATATGCTGATTTGCTGCCCAAGAAACAGTTCTTCTTATTATTTATGCTAAAAACAGCTGCACTGCTAAATATTCTTAATATTTTTGTGGAAACTGAGATACATTTAGTTTTTTGTGGATTCTTTGATGAACCTGTGAGACGATAAACATTGTCTTTCGCGTCTCCTCTCACACTTGCACTGGTTTGGTTAGCTTAACCACACTTCTCAGGGTGCCAGATTTATGAACATTCAAACATGCTGCTTTGTGACATAAGCAACATCATTTGCAGATTTTCTGCATGTTGACATAAAGACTAAAATTAGCCACTCTAATGGTTGTTTATTTGATTGGTTCTTGGCAAGCAGAGTGATGTTTTGGTCAATTTCTCTTGCTCTAAAAATAATTGATAAAATCAAGTTCTACTCTACATTTTTTTTTCCTGTCGAATACTTTGTTTAATTTAGAAATACGACTTTAAAACGACAGCTCCATTCCATATTAGTGTATATACACTACAGTTCATAAGTTTAGAGTCAGTAATATTATTTTGTAAGATGTCTCTTCTGCGACCCAAGGCTGCTTTTATTTGATTAAAAATAAAGTAAAAATGTGAAATATTATTGCAATTTAAAGCAACTGTTTTTGATTTTTGATTATTCTTGTGATGCAAAGCTACATTTTCTGTATCATTACTCCAGTCTTTAGTGTCACATGATTATCATTCTAATATGCTGATTTGCTGCTCAAGAAACATTTCTTATTATTATCAATAATGAAAACAGTTGTACTGCTTAATATACTTATATTGCACCGTAATATAATACTGTGAGATGGTAAATATTGTCTTTTGTGTCTCCTTTCACACTTGCACTAGTTTTGTTAGCTTTACCACATTTCCCAGGGCGCCAGATTTATGAATATTCAATCATGCTGCTTTGTGACATAAACGACATTGTTTGCATATTTTCTGCTTGTTGACCTAAAGAGTCAATTCAGCAGCACTAGACTTGAATTAGCCGCTCTAACAGCTGTTTATTTGCCTGCTGCTTAGCGATCAGGGTGGTGTTTTTGTTTGCGCTGGTCAATCCCCTGGATTTATCTGGCTCTGACATGCCCCTGTATATTTAGACAGACATCTGACCCTTGTCTCCTCTAAATGAGCTGCTAATCCCTGTCGTGACTACTGTAAGCTGCTCTCCTCCCTGTTGCCCTCGCCTGGACAGAGGGGGCAGTGCTCAAAACACAAGCACTGGCTCAATCAAGCCTTCACCACAAAAATGCCACAGTGCATTGATCAGATACTAGAGAACTAAATTAATTAACTAGTAAAATTAATAAAAATACCCTGCAATTGTACTTTTAGTATACTAAACTGGTATATTTAAAGTCTGATACATTGGAATAACTAATTTTGTACTTAATGCACTTTAATTGTGCATAAGTAGTGCTGAAGTCCAACTTAAGATATACTTAAGTATATTTGATGGTGCTAAAGTGGAACTACTACAAGTATAGGTACACTTTAAATATCTTGAATGTAAAGACCGATTTTATTATTTTAAGGTCATAAAACATACAATCCTCATCAATAGTAACATTAAAACACATTTTAGGTTCAATATTAAGAAATGTGCATTGTGCACAAGTAGTCCTCCAAATAAAGTTTAATTATCATTTTTATATAAGTAAATCTTGAGCGATTTGTCAGTAAATATGTTAATAGACTTTATTTTATACTTAGTATAAAATAAACGCATTTTAAATCTTACTTTGTTGTGCCATGGTACTTTTTTAAAATAATTGCTTATAAAATAAATTTGTCATTATTTTTGCTTCATCTCTCAATATTAAAATTTACCTTATGATTCTTGTTCATGATTAAATGTCCCATGTATAAAATTTACCACCTTTAACAATCCAATCAAATCCACATTGATAAAAGTTACTTCTTTCTTGTAGATTAAATTTGCACTACTGTTTTAAAGGTTTGGGGTTGGTAAGATTTTTAAAAAGTTTATTTTGTTTTTATTTTTTTATGTCTATACTGCTTACCAAGGCTGCATTTATTTGATCAAAAACACAGTAAAAAACAGTGAAATTATTACAATTTTAAATAGCTGTTTTCTATTTTAATATAGTTTAAAATGTAATTTATTCCCGTGATGCAAATTTTTAGCATCATTACTCCAGTTTTGAGTGTCACATGATCCTTCAGAAATAATTTTTTATTAGCAATGTTGAAATCAGTTGTGCTTCCCAAAATTTTAATATTTTTGTAAAATCCATACATTTTTTTAGATTTTTTTCAGGATTATCTGATGAAGTTCAAAAGTTCAAAAGAACAGCAAATATTTGAATATAATTTTCTCATTTTCTGTAAAAGTCTTTAATGTCATTTTTGATCAATTTACAAGTCATCTTGTTGAATAAAATTATGGATTTCTTACTTACTGAGCATTTTCTAATTTAATAGCACATTTTTAATAAAATATGTTATCAGCAGAACAATGTGAATGAAAATAATTCAATGAAAGAATAAGAAGTGTCACTCATTTACTCTTTTAATATTAAATTCAAAAATATGTATAAATATAAATGTATTTAAATATAAGATATAAAAATATTGTTTTATTTCATAACTTCTTTCTTCTATTAAATATTTCCAAATATGTCCATGAAATGAAAACAAAAAAACCTTCCTGGGAATCTGAAAAGATCCCTATTATCTTGTAGGTTTAGGGTAGGTACATCAGCACCCAGCACAAAGATTTATGTTTTGTGTGTGTGTGTATATATATATATATATATATATATATATATATATATATATATATTCTCAGGTTCTGACGTGAAAGTTCAGTGCTCCAGGCAAACTGACGGGAACTGATGCTTGTGATGATAAACCACAGGCCTTAAACACACTGTGGGACATCTGAGCATCCTGGCCCTGCGCTTCCCACAAACAATTCATCTCCACCAGTTTTTTTCATAGTTCAGTACTTGTGGTGCTCTGCTGTTTGCTGTGTTATAGATTTACAAAAAAGTCCCTGTCGCCCAAGAGCATACCACAGAATTACAGTGTAAGATGATGAGAAAAGCTCAGCGCTCACCACCACATAGGCCATTAGCCCCTTCACAATATGACAGGAACTCCTATAGTGGTCGCATTAACACAGACCCTAACTTCCTACTGAAATGACTGAGGTTTAACAACAACAGATTTTCCGACATCAGCAGACTCCTGCTCTTTTGATTAAAAAGCATTGAGGAGAAACTAGGAGCATTCTGTAGAGAACAATGCATGATGGTGAATGCTTGAGCATTGAGTTACAGTTGAAGTCAAAAGTTTACATACACCTTACAGAATCTGCAAAATGTTTATTTTACCAAAGTAAGAGGGATCATACAAAATGCATGTTATTTTTTATTTAGTACTGATCTGAATAAGATATTTTACTTAAAAGGCGTTTAGTCCACAAGAAAAAATAAGCTGAATTTATAAAAATTACCCCAATCAAGTGTACATACGCTTAATTCATAATACTGTGTTGTTACATGAAAGATCCACAGCTGTGTTTTTTGTTTTGTCATAGTTTTTTTTTATGAGTCCCTTGTTTGTCCTGAACAGTTAAACTGCCCGCTGTTCTTCAGAAAAGTCCTTGAGGTCCCACAAATTCTTTGGTTTTTCAACATTTTTGTGTTTTTGATCCCTTTCCAACCATGACTGTATGATTTTGAGATCCATCTTGTCACACTGAGTACAACTGAGGGACTCATATGCAACTAATACAGAAGGTTCAAACGCTCACTGATGCTCCAGAAGGAAAAACCATGTATTAAGAGCGGGGGGTGAAAACTTTTGAACATTTTGAAAATTTGAAGATCAGGGAAAATTTAACTTATTTTGTCTTCTGGGGAACATGCAAGTATCTTCTGTAGGGAAGTACTAAATCAAACAAAGAAAAATGTACACATCTTCATTCTGTGCAAAAGTTTTCACCCTTAACGCATCGTTTTTCCTTCTGAAGCATCAGTGAGTGTTTGAACCTTCTGTAATAGTTGCATGAGTCCCTCAGTTGTCCTCAGTGTGAAAAAAAGGATCTCAAAACCATACAGTCATTGTTGGAAAGGTTCAAATACACAAAAATGCTGAAAAACCAAAGAATCTTTTCTGAAGTACAGCAGCCAGTTTAACTGTTCAGGACAAACAAGGGACTCATTAATAGCTATCACTAAACAATAAAAACACAGCTGTGGATCATTCTGGTAACAACACAGTATTAAGAATCAAGCGTGTGTAAACTTTTGAACGGGGATATTTTTATAAATTCAGCTATTATTTTCTCTGGTGGACTTTGTATGATCCCTCTTATTTTGATTCTACAAGATGTATGTAATCTTTTATGTAAAGTTCGTAGTTTGGGAGATTTGATAAATAAATAATAGATAGTAAATACCTCTCCTACTAACATTTTCTGGTTTTTGTATGGAAGAGCACATGTACTACAAGTTATGACAGTGTACAATAAATCTAAAATTGGGATCAAAGGATACAAAAGTATGATGTCATATGAAAGAGCAGAAAAATGACCTCACTTAAGTAAATGATCTTAGTAGAAAATATGGCATTAAATCACTCAAATGATTTTACTGTTATTATTGGAGCTCCTTCGCCTGATTGCATTATGCAAATCCATTCAGTGCTTTGAAATAAAAACAAGACATTGTGGTATTCAAAAACAAGGAACTTTATAGTTGATGTCAAAGACAAACGTTAGAGCAAAGGTCCCAAGAAAAGTTCTATTGTAACAATGGAAAAACAAAGTGACAAAAATAATATGCATTTCTTACATTTTGTAAACCTAGAACTGTTCTCGAGCCACAGTGGTCACAGGTATTACTGGCTGATAAGTGTTTTTTTTTTCCTTTTGGACAAAACTGAAGATATATCTGACAAGCATCTGGAAAAAGCCCTTTGATGATTCCAGATGTTTCTAAAGGAACGACCCTAATCTTTTCCTAGTCTTCCTCCGGCCCCCGAAAAACACGTCCCGAGGAAGAGTAGAAAAACGAGAAAAGAAACGAAAGCAAAAGAAGTCTCACAGACAGTCTTAACATGTGGCATAGTGTGTAGTTCACCTAAAACAATGCTCTACATAAATACAATAAAGTCTATAGTCTGTATGTCACAAGTGCTAGATAACTTTCTTGTTGTTGTTGCTGTTGTTGTAAAATATTCAAAAGTCATTTTTCTTTCATTCCATTTTTAAACAAGTAAAAAGCACATCCGTCGGACACCAAGAGCATCAATCCGTCTGTGTACTGACCAGAAACAGAGGAGGAAAGAAGAGCTTCCATCCCATGCGTTCTCCAAAGCCTCAACCCTCCCGTGTTCCTCCTTTGTGCAAATATGTTACAAGGACAGACAGAGGCATGCTGACGCACAAACCATGCAGAAATCTACAGCTGTGAAGGAAAGAGAATGAAAGAAACTTCACCCTGGCCTGCAAATAAACAACAGCTCAGGCCAGACCTCATGGCAAATTAGCAGGAATGACAAGAAAGGCTTTAAAAAAAAAAAAAAAAAAAAAATAGGAAAACAAATGGAATGCAGTTTTTTGTTTTTTATACAAAACAAGAGCAAAGAAAATGACTGGAATAGAAGTGTCCCTTTGACAAGACTGTATTGATAGGCTGCCGTTTGTATTATTGCAAAGTGGTTTGTAGTGATGGTCCGTTTGACTATTACTATATTATGAGACTCTTTGGGAATGTCGCTTTACATTTCCAAGACACTTTTTAAATCAGCGTCGGCCTTCGCAATTCATTCTCGAAAGCAATTCGGATGAAATTCGACAGGCTTGGTCTGGATATGATACTGCAAAAATGCCCAAAATTGATCATGCTTGATAGGAATAACAAGATTTTACAAAACAGAAAAACCAGAGAACGATCGCCGATATCGTTGCCGCAAAATTAAACGCTAACGATCACGTCCAAAATCACGTCCAGGTTGCATTTCGCCCCAAAATCAAAAGGACTTTAGAAATTATCATTTGCATAAAGAAACTGAAGCTTATTTTTAGGATTGCTTGCATTATGAAATTATTTTCATGATAATAAGCACATTTTCCCTCACAATTTTCATTACCATGATTAAAACAGACATTTCACTGTTTAGTTTTTTGTTAAATCCCATTAGATTCTCATTAGCATAAGATTTTTCAATGAAATAATTGTATTATTTCATATTTAAATCTGAAGTACACTATAAAAATTACTGTGTGGAGATTAAAAAGGTTTTTTACTTTAATTTTAACAAATTTCTTTCAATGTGTTACTTGTTTACTAGCAATTTGTGACCCTGGACAACGAAACCAGTCATAAGGGTAAATTTTTTAAAAATTGAGATTTATACGTCATCTGAAAGCTGAATAAATAATCTTTCCATTTACATATGTTTTTTTAGGATAGGACAATATTTGTCTAGACACGATTTGAAAATCTGGAATCTGAGGGTGCAAAAAAATCTAAAAATTGAAAATCACCTTTAAAGCTGTCCAAACGGAGCAATGCATATTACTAATCAAAACTTAACTTTTAATATATTTATGGTAGGAAATTTACAAAATATATTCATGGAGCATGATCTTGACTTAATATCCTAATGATTTGTGTCATAAAATAAAAATCAATAATTTCAACCCATACCATGTATTTTTGGCTATTGGTACAAATATACCTTACAGTAATTTCTTACAGTAATTTTTAAACAGTTATGTTGGAACCTCTCCCTCTGTCTGCCATTAGTTGAACAAACAGACAGACACGCCCTAAACTCACACCATTGGCTGAGCCCGTTTTCAGTTATTTGAGCCCGTTTTTGTTGTCCTCTTTTTTTTAAAGCAAAATGTAATATCTCAGT
Source organism: Labeo rohita (assembly GCF_022985175.1). Classification (NCBI taxonomy): domain Eukaryota; kingdom Metazoa; phylum Chordata; class Actinopteri; order Cypriniformes; family Cyprinidae; genus Labeo; species Labeo rohita. The sequence goes on from NC_066877.1 coordinate 30,545,124, forward strand.
TCCTTTTTCGGGTGAAATACGACCTGGACAAGGTTAAAGTAATTAAAAATACACTAAAATAAGTGCAATCCATCTTGGATGTACCACACAGAAGGATCACTGTGATGTCAGCATCTAGTTGGTCTATCCAAATGGAAATATACAGTGTCAGTCCATAATATTTTTGTTTTAGAGTTTCAAGAGCACTCTGTCAAACTAAGAACCATGAAGGTCCGTTTGATCAAGAGTTTACGATACCAGAGTAATGCTACAATCATTACCGCAAAATTAAACACTAATGATCTCACAAAATCACATCAAGGTTGCAATTCACCCCAAAATCAATAGGACTTAAATAAGAAATTATATTTTGCATAAAGAAACTGAAGCTTATTTTTAGGATTGCTTGTAATATGAAATTATTTTCATGATAATTATGCACATTTTCCCTTACAATTTTCATTAACATGATTAAAATCAATAGCGTAAGTTTTTTTTGTATTATTTCATATTTAAAGCTTGAAGTGCACTGTAAACATGACTGAAAGTTAAAACGAAAATTAGTAGAGCACATTTTACAATTTCAGTTTTTCTACTTTAAAATTGCATTCAATGCGTTTGTTTACTAGCAATTAGATAATTGTTTCTACACCACTTTTTTTTTTTAAGCATGTGTAATTTCTTCACCTCCGAAATAATGATTGTTTTCAAACAGTTATGTTGGAACCTCCCCCTGTCTGCCATTGGTCGAACAGACAAACAGCCACGCCCCCAAACTCACCATTGGTTGAGCCCGTTTTCCGTTATTTGAGCCCGTTTTTGTTGTCCTCATTTTCTTAAAGCGAAATGTAATTTCTTAATTCCTTTTTTCGGGTGAAATATGACCTGGACGTGGTTAAAGTATTTAAAAATACTCTAAAATAAATGAAATCCATCTTGGATGTATCACACAGAAGGATCACTGTGATGTCAGCATCTAGCTGGTCTATCCAAATGGACGTTTACCAATGGAAATGTACAGTGTCAGTCCATAATATTTTCGTTTCTGTCAAACTGAAAGCCTGGAACCACGAAGGTCCGTTTGATCAAGAGTTTACGATGCCAGAGTAATGCTACTGCAAATGCGAATGCATGAAACCAATAAACAGTGCCTTCAGTGAAACCAGCGACGGCCGGAGCCAGACCACGTACTGAAATATATCACTTTGCAATACTAGTTTTCTTAATCGAGTCTGCAATCTTAATAATATATAATATATCTATAGATCTTTGTAATATAAATCTACTATGAACAGAACGTAGTAAATACACAATTGTCGGAATCATTATACAAAGTAAAAGCATCTCCCTCCCACCGCTTACAAAAAAAGGCTTGTTACTCTCTAAAACAAGGAACTAAAGACGTAAGCATGTAAAAACACATTGTCAACTACATAAAGACTGACAAATGAACAAGTAAATAATCCAAAAAGTACAAAAAAAGACAAACGAGCAAGTAAAATGGACAATAACGGGCACGAACCCAAAGTGGAGTAGTCATACGTGACAGGCATATATAAAAACGAAGTCGAGGAACAATGGCAACGGTGAGTCAAATCTCCCGCCGTAATGCGTCTCATATCGAACATGACACACAGAAAAAAATGCCAAAGGTAGTTGCCGAGAGGCTAAACACAAGTCAGGGGTTGTCAAACAAATTGCGGCCTCTTCATCAGTCCAGAATCGAAAAAGTTCAATGTACAATCAAAGTCAAGCCAAATGATCTACGGTCAGCATGCATATTTGCGTATATATACAGTTCTATGTGCCGCCTCGAAGCGCCGCCGCCGCGGCGGCTCCGAAACTACGTCAAAGTCCCATGCAGATTGTCTGAGTATCACAGTCGTCTCAGAGGCGTTTTACGATTGTTTTTCTGAGTGGAAGCTGGTGGTCCCGCTACTTCCTGGATTGTGTCATGTGACAGTAGCACCCGCCCCTAGCGAAAGGCCCGAAACCCTCCTCGGCAGGAAACCAGCGCTAAATCTCACCAGGTGGCACGTCTGAAGGCTCAGTGGTACATTTAAAATTGTTAACCAGCCCTTTTCCGTTTGGCGTCAATGAAATTGACCGACTGCTGAGTAGGATAATAGTAGTAGTGATATGCTAGTGCCCTTTGATTAACTGTAAAGTAACCGGAATACTAGACATTCATAGCTATATAAAAGTACAACGTGTCGAGAGAAGGAAAAATAGAAAGTTTGTCTCGAACTACAAATCGAATGACGCACGGTCATCGCAGCCCTATCCTATATGCTCGCAGCAAACTCATGCTAGTCGGTGCTGTTAAACTACGACGGTTGGCAGATGGAAAGCTGCATGCTGGTCAACTTTTTCAGAGGAGGAGGAGGTGCGTATTTGGTCATTGAGAGTTGAAACGAGTCGCTACATTGGCTTGCCTTTTAAAGCGCTGGAGAATTCGACTGAACGTTTTGCCCTTGGATTAACTGGCAACTACCTTAAAGTTCGTTTGTCAGTGACACTTAAAAGTCATGTAACGTCCAACACAAGCACAGCAAAAATGAAGGAACATAAAATGCGTGTGAAACATGAAGATATCTGCAGGGAGTTCCTGGTAAACATGCTGAGGGTTTCTCGATTCTTCAGGCCAGCCTTTGACCGTCAAGAAAAAAAGTGAGACGTGAAACGTCTTCCCTCCTGTAACTAGTTTAAGGCAATGTTCTTCTCAGATCCATCACGGAAACTCTTTTGAAAAAGGCACAAACTCGCATTGTCGATTCTCTTGTCCGGAATCCTTTGATCTCTCTCCCGATCCACCCTCGTGAAGCAGTAACTCGAATTGCGAATGGAGCGAGTCACTTTCCTCTCCAAGAATAAAAGAAAGACAGACAAACGAATAGAGAGAGACGACGACAAATAAAAAAGGGTAGCGGCCGTAACGGCCGAAATCAGTCATATAGTGGCTCTGGAAAATAATGGAAAAAAAGTTCATGTCGAAAGCACCAGCTCTCACATCTAACGATGAAACGTGAGTCTTATGTCCTGCTCGAAAGTTAAGCGTCCCTGCGGACAGACCGGGTTACGCAATCCCGGACGTTCTGCCACGGACAGAGACAGACTAACACGGCTGAGACGTTTGTCGCACTCTGGGTGTCACGGAGATTTCCTCAGGCCGTTTCGGATCCCGTGCTCAAAGCGCGCACATTGTGGGACAAAAAATGAAACGGATGGAGAGAGCAGAGCGGCGTCAGAGGCCCTGAAGAGGCTCTGAGCCGAGAGGGTCACCAAGGCAGTCGAGCGGACCTTCTACAATGGAGGTTCCTCTTCCATAGGCTCCTCCTCTGTCCTGTGGGGCGACACACACACAAACATTACGTCACATTATGAGCAAAACACATGAAAGGTTTCCACATCTTTTCACTACTGAATTTCTATGACTTTTCTAGACTTTTCTATTTGTGATTTTAATAAAATAAATTGGAATATAATCACCAATTGAATATTTCAGAGTTAAAAAGAAATGTTCTATCATTGATACACTATAACAGTTTTTTTTTTTTTTTAATATTTAAGTAACAAAAATGTTTTTGTTCTATGGTTTTTAAATTATTTTACATTTTTAGTTAACTATGATAACACTGACAAGTACAAGCAAAAACTATATTCACTATATAATGTTGATGAATTTAAGGTTTGATTTATTTTAATATATTTTTCTAGACCTGAAAATAGCAATTTTAAAATTCCAAGATATTTCCAGGTTTTCTTGCTTCTGGTAACACCCCTGTACTTGTATTTTAGTATTATTAATATACTATTTCAGTATTTATTAATTTGTTTGAATTGGCTTTTATTTTTATAATCCTAATATTTTAAATTAGCTTTTATTTTTATATTCTAATTATTTTAATATTTCTATTTTTAAATATTATTTCTTGTTTTTCTTCCTTTTTTACATTTAGTTTTAGTAGTTTTAGTACTTTTGAGCTAATTAAACTAATTTCAGTGAGCTACTAATGCAACATACATTTCTAAATTTTAGATAAGTTTTCACCCAATATTTATTTTATTTCAGCTTAATTTCAACTGACATTTTAATTGTTTTAGTTAAAAATAAAAAATATCTTAAAAAATGTGTAGATTTTTTTTTCTGTGGGATCCTTCAGTAAGGAGGTGCTAATATATTTATTATATGGTTTTATGTTTATTTTAAAACTAATAACTCTAGAAAGTACAAGTAAATTTATATTCACTATATAATGTTCATGTATTTAAGATTTGATTTATTTTAATATTTTTTTCAAGACCTGGAAATCGCAATTTTAAAATTTCAAGATATTTCCAGGTTTCCTTGCCTCTGGGAACAGCCCTGTATATTTTGGTATTACTTATATACTATTATAGTAATTATTAATATTTCAATAAAAAGCTTTTATTTTTGTATTAACAGATTTTAGTTTAATTTTCAGTATTTTTTTTCAGCTTTTTATTATTATTATTATTTTTTAAATATTTCTATTTTTTTCATTTTTTTCTTTTTAGTAATTTTAGTACATTTTGAACTAATTGAACATATTTCAGATGGCTGCAAAGGCAACATACACTTCTTAAATTCATATATAAATATTTTCCCAATATTTATTTTATTTCAGCTTACTTTCAACTGACATTTTAATAGTTTTAGTTTAAAAATAAAAACATCATTAAAAATGTGTTTACAATTTTTTTTTTTTTTTTTACTAGGTTTTTTTTTTTTTTACTTTCAATAAGTAGGTGCTAATATATATTTAACATACTTAAACTTAAATAGTGCAGGTTTTCCATTTTGTAACTTGATTTATATGGTATTCCTATGACGTTATATTAACAATATGTACAAAGTTTAGGGTAACAATAAACACCAATTTTATAATTTGTCCCTTGGTCGAATATGACCTAAACCAGTTTTGTATGAGTAGTAAAAATGGTATGCAAATGAACAGAAAAGGCCAGAAATGGTGCATGGCAGAGCTGAATTTTTTTTTTTTAATCTTCTATTTGAGAATTTCTGAGGAAATCAGGAGGAAATTGAAACCACCAGAATAATGGAATTTGGGCTTGAGAGAGAGACAAAAAAGAATTTTGTTTCAAAAGCTATAAACTAAAAGGTTCATGAAATTTTGAACTGTTTTCTGATGGCACGAGAGTGTTTGAGAGACTCCGAAACTGGCACAAAGAGTTTTAAGACCCTCCGCACTCAGCGTGCCAAACGGCCAGCCAGAAAGCACAGAATATTAAACTAGGAAATCCAACACTTATAATAGGTGTCAACACACTTTCTGCACTTGGCCCCTAATAGGAATAACAGGAAATAATGTGAGTTTGAACCTATGCTGGGCACATGAATACGCATGTGTGTAAGAGTGTGAGTGTGTGAGGAAGGTCCAGAAACCTCAAGCATCTGTGCTCAATGCTGCCTGAGTGTTTTCAATTAGGACTCTGGCAGAGCATGTCTCTCAGAAGCCTGACGCTGCTGGACGTCTGCCCCGCACCGACCGCGCACTACGGAGAGTCCCGCCTGCTTATCAGCGCTCATGCACACACCTGTCCTGCACCTCTAGAGCACCACTGGCCCATCACACAACCATAAATACTCACAGGCTCACAGAAACTGAATCGCACGAGGACTGCTATAAGCAAATAAATGCCACTTTCTAGGAATAAGTTGCAAAATAGATCTGAAACTCATTTGTAAGTCATTTTTGAGCTAACTGAGTCAATGAAAGGAAGTGCTTAACCCTAACACAATGCTGAAAGTCAATGTAAACATTATATGAATTGGGTAACACTTTACAATAAGGTTCATTAGTTAACTACATTAGTTAACATGAACTAAGAATGAACAATACATCTACAGCATTTATTATTCTTATTGTTATTTTCAAAATTTATTAATGCATTATTAAAATCCAAAAGTTATGTTTGTTAACATTAGTTAATGCACTGTGAACTAACATGAACTAACAATGAACAACTGTTTTTTTAACATTAACAAATATTAATAAATACATTGTTCATTGTTTGTTCATGTTAGTTAATACATTAACTAATGGAACTTTATTGTAAAGTGTTACCATGAATTGTTTTCATTTATTTTTATTCATGTTTAGAAACGTTGAGACATGTCTGAATAGTTTAAAATTGATGTTTTTTTTTTGCAGATTTTCTGATGTGGTTTTGTTGTTTTCTATAGTATTTATTTTTTTGCATTGATATTTATGATTTACAGGTAAAATTATAATATATTACCATATACACTACCGTTCAAAAGTTTGGGGTCAGTACATTTTTAGTGTTTCTTTTTTTTTTTTTTAGAAATTAATACTTTTATTCACCAAGGATGTATTAAGTTAATAATTAAAAGTTTATTAAAAGTTCAGAATAAATAATTTACATTGTTATAAAATATTTATATTTTGAATAAACACTGTACTTTTTAAACTTGTTATTCATGAAAGAATCCTGAAAAAAAAAAAATCACAAGTTCCAAAAAATATTTGGCAGCACAACTGTTGATATTATCCAACATTGATCATTCTAATAATAAATCCGCATATTAGAATGATTTCTGAAGGATCATGTGACACTTAAGACTGGAGTAACAGCTGATAAAAATTCAGCTTTTCATCACAGGAATAAATTCTATTTTAAAGTATGTTAAAATAAAAAAACATTATTTTATATTGTAAAAACATTTTGCAATATTACTGTTTTTTTTCTATATTTTTAATCAAATAAATGCAGCCTTGATGAGCATAAGAGACTTCTTTAAAGACTATTACAAGTCTTACTGACCCCAGACTTTTGAACGGTAGTGTACATCACGGTTTTTATTGGAGTTAACTACAACTAAAATTAAAACCATAAAAAACATACTCGAATTACTTGAAAAATAATACATGGTTAACTAAAATAAAATATTAAAAACCTATTTTAGCTGTCATTTCTCATTTTACTTCAGTTTAACTTCTTGTACTATAATAACTAAAACTAAATCATAAATAAAAATTAATAAAAACTATATAGACATACACAAGAAAAACAAAATCTACTAAAATGACAAAAATAAACAAGTATTAAAACTTTAAATGAATATGGAAAATATAAAAAATGATTCCAAATATTAATGAAAACAAGTTTAGTATCATAGTATCCTAATATATATATATATTTTTTTTTAATATGTAATTATTTTTAAATAAATTTATTATTAATAAAAAATATTAATAATAGTTTATACTGTTTAACATATCAAATAGTTAAAAAAAAACTATATATATATTTTAAATATGCAATTATTTTATAAATATTACAATAAATAATAATAATTTACTTTTTAACATTAAATAATTTAAAATATATATGTATATTTTAAATATGCAATTATTATTTTATAAATAATAAAATAAATATTAATAATAGTTTATACTTTTGTTTTAAATATGCAATTATTTTATAAATATTAAAATAAATATCAATAATAATTTATACTGTTTATAAAAAAATAAAAAACAAAAACAAAAAAAATCTAATGAGTAAAGGTATCCAAAACTTGTGGAACGTGCCATATAACACACATACAAACTCGGCTATAACTGCACCTTTTTCCCATGTGCTTGTTGGCCACAGACAGGGAGGCCATAGCGGTCACCGTCTCTGCCTCTTCAGTTTCACATCTCTGGGCCTCCAGCAGTGAGTATCCCAGAGTCGAGGCAGATCTCTGCAGCGAGCGCCAGTATTTACCTAAGCACAAAACAGGGTCAAAGCTCAACCTTAAACATGATAAAGTGGTTTATTTACAGGTTTAACACATCAGGTAACATGTAAAGACATCACATGTATGCCAGAGTTATGACTTAACTGCATAACGTCTGCTTTATACTGTACAATATTCTCACTAAAAACTGCTTACTTCAAGAAGACAACCTCTTTTGACATGTACACAATTTTTACAGGCTGTTCAGGGGTAAGTTCATCTAAAATGGACTATATTACAATAACAGCTACAGCAGTTGTGTACAATATGTATGAGGGCATCAGTGAATGAATAAACTGTGAAACGTTGTGTGCACGCACTCTGGATTTCCAGAACTTTCTCCATGGAGTGAATGGCGTTGGCGTTCGGCCTCTGTTGTAGCACGTCATCAGGAATAGGATCCAACTGAAATGAAGATCAAAAAATGCAGGTTAAACCTTGCTGCATGAAGACTCATTACTAAATGATTTCGGATAGTTACAAAATATAAGATTACTAGTTTTTGTAAAGAAACAATGTTCAACAGCGGCACCAGCAGGTAAAGTAAAAGCGGGAGTCTGCAACTCTCCCGCCTCCCCTGAGCCCATTGAGTTTTAACAGACTTCCTAAAGCATGCGATGAGTTTGGTGGGGGGTAATTGAGAATAAATGGAGGAAAGTCACATGAGAGGAGGGAATGCCTCCATTGCGATATGATTGGCTGCGATTGGTTCATACAATAAAGCCTCGTGTTTGCATGCATTTGTAAATCTGTTTGAATGTACAATATAATGCCGTTAATAGAAAAACCTATTAAAAAAGGAAAAAAACTCACACACTTAGATATAACCACTTTGTCACATCAAAATAAGACTTAAAATGGCATGAAAACATGATGTGTGGCAGTTTTTAGTGAGTAATCAATTTAAAGTAAATCTCCATCTCTGTGACCTTTGATGACTTATTAAAAAAATAGTTAGATGTTAACTATCAAAGTGAACAGCTGCACATAAGTTCACTAATAAAATATATTGTTTAAATTGTTACTGCTTTTATTATTATTATTTATTATTTTGGGATAAATGTAAAATGCCTAAAAACCCTAACTTGATACAATTCATACTTGCCTTTGATAAACAGAATATTGATTACATTGTTAATGTAAACATTTTCTTTTTCTGATAATGTAAACAATGTTTATTAAACCAAGAAAATGCAACTGGGACATGAAATCACATTTGATAAAAAAAAAAAAACTTTGATGACTTTGACTCCTCATTCCATAAATTCAGAATTGAGAGACATAAACTGTGAGCAAGTCAGAATTCTGTGTTTATAATTAAGACTTTTTCCCTTAGGCCTGTTAGTCTGTTCATAAACTCAATTCTGAGTGTATATCTTGCAATTTCATGTCTATTCCTCTCAGAATATACAGTATATAGCATACGAAACTAAACATTTGAGAAAGTGTTTCCAAAGATCACAAGATTCACCAGCCAGCAGTTTCCAGAAATCAGTCATTTGTCTGGTTGTCAAAAAAATCACATTGTGACCCTGGACCACAAAAACCAGTCATAAGGGTCAACTTTTTAAAACTGAGATTTATACATCCTCTGAAAGCTGAATAAATAAGCTTTCCATTGATGTATGGTTTGGGGAAAATATTTGGCCGAGATACAACTATTTAAAAATCTGGAATCTGGGAAAAAAAAAAAAAAAAAAAAAAAAAAAAAAAAAAATCAAAATATTGAGAAAATCGCCTTTAAAGTTGTCTAAATGAAGTTCATCACTAATCAAAATTAAGTTTTGATATATTTACGATAGGAAATTTTTTAAAACATCTTCATGGAACATGATCTTTACTTAATACCCTAATGATTTTTGTCGTTAAAAGAAAAATCAATCATTTTGACCCATACAATGTATTGTTGGCTATTGCTACAAATATACCCGTGCTACTTATGACTGGTTTTGTGGTCCAGGGTCACATTTGATGTTTGACACACCTATGTGAAGTGGGATTTTGGAGTTATTTTAAGAAGCAAACCCGGCTAGTCATTGTTTTCAGGGACCACCGATGGCAACCTTGCACTAAACGCATTAATAGCAAGCCTGTGTTTGCGCTTTAACGGAGGCTCACAGATGTGCTGAACGCTGTGCTGTAAAGATAGCCAACAATGCAGGGCTTTGTGCTTTGTCGCAGCGCGTGGGCAACGAGACCTCATGCTCCGGCAAACCCTCACGACAGCTCAGGGACCAGCGGGGCCACGGCCCAGAGGAAACAGCCAGCATGCGACGCTGCATTCCTGATGTGGAATGATTCCATTTCCCTCTGGCTCTCGGCTGCATTTTTTCACCCCCACGCAAAAATACTGAAAATCTACGGCCAAGCGTTTCATATGCAAACATTAAAGATGGGGAAAAGGGCAAGCATCCTGTCATTCATCCTTCAGAAACCATTTGGATGAACAAGAACAGACAAAAACAGACATGAAAACTGGGTGGGGTGATTTTGAAATATTAGTAAGTGTAGAGAGAGAAAGAGAGAGGGTGAGATTATTCTCTACTCCTGGCCAAGCTGGAAGCTTTGGTTTAATTAAAACAAATAAGACGAGGGTAGGAGGACTGGAGGCGTTGGGAAAGGCCGTCTGAGGAGACGGAGACTTTAATCCTGCTGTGGCACGACACATGGACGTATCAAACCCCTCTGCATTTCTCAAACCACCACCAAAGCACTAAAATACTAACAGCACAATTTTTATTGTAAATATACTACACTTAACATATATATACAATTTATATTTCTATATTTAAATAAAGTAAAATGCTTTTTACTACAAATATTTAGTACGTACATTATTGTTTGGGGTAGGTAATTTTTTTTTTATTTTTTAAGAAAATAATATTTTTATTCAGCAAGATGTTTTAAATTATGGAAGCCCATTTTTGCCATTGAATAAAAAAATAAAAAAGGTAATTGTGGCTTTTTTCTCAGAATTGCGAGTTTATATCTTGAAATTGTGATTGTTTTTCTCAGAATAATGAGTTTCTATCTTGAAATTGTGACGTTTTTCTTCAAATTGCAAATTTATATTTTGAAATTGTGACTTTTTTTCTCCAAATTGTTTATATCTTGAAACTGACTTTTTTCTCAGGATTGCGAGATTGTATTTTGAATTTGTGATTTTTTTCTCCGAATTGCAAGTTTTTATCTTGAAATTGTGATTTTTTCTCCAAATTTTGAGTTTATATCTTGAAACTGTGATTTTTTTCTCTCACTCAACAGCTGAACAATACTTCTTCTTCTTATTATTTATTATTATTACACATTATTATTAATCTGACTGCATTATTAAAAATCACAAGTTGTGTTTGTTAACAATCAGTTAATGCACTGTGTGCACTAACATGAACTAACAATGAATGACTGTATTTTCATGAAGTAAAATTAAGTTGTAAAGTCTTGCCATATACATATATACATACATTTTCAAATACTAAATATATTACATTTAGTTAAAAATTATTTATACTATACTACAAATAGTCTATAACTAAAATAAAAATATACTATAAATTATATTATACATACATATTATAAATATATATATATATTCATATTTACATATGAAGCTTTTATATGGACATTTTATTTAAAAATGCATAATTAAAAAAAATATTTACCTAATACACTAGCTAATTACTATATATAATGTAAAAATAAATATATTATAAATATTGTTACAATATTATAATTAAATATTACATTATATAGACACACATTTACACTTTCAAATACTAAATTTATTAAATTTAGTTTAAAAATGTTTATACGATACTATATATACACACTATATATACACTACCGTTCAAAAGTTTGGGGTCAGTAAGGCTTGTAATAGTATTTAAAGAAGTCTCTTATGCTCATCAAGGCTGCATTTATTTGATTAAAAATATAGAAAAAAAAACAGTAATATTGCAAAATGTTTTTACAATATAAAATAATGTTTTTTATTTTAACATACTTTAAAATAGAATTTATTCCTGTGATGAAAAGCTGAATTTTTATCAGCTGTTACTCCAGTCTTAAGTGTCACATGATCCTTCAGAAATCATTCTAATATGCGGATTTATTATTAGAATGATCAATGTTGGATAATATCAACAGTTGTGCTGCCAAATATTTTTTGGAACCTGTGATTTTTTTTTTTCAGGATTCTTTCATGAATAACAAGTTTAAAAAGTACAGTGTTTATTCAAAATATAAATATTTAATAACAATGTAAATTATTTATTATTAACTTTTTATAAACTTTTAATTATTAACTTAATACATCCTTGGTGAATAAAAGTATTAATTTCTTAAAAAAAAAAAAAAAAAAAAAAAAGAAACAATAAAAATGTACTGACCCCAAACTTTTGAACGGTAGTGTATATATATATATATATATATACACACACACACACATTTATATTTACATATTTTTATGTGGACATTTTATTCGATTTTTATAATTATTATTTACCTGTTATAACATTAATAAAAACTTACTTTACATATACATATATATATACAGAGTTTCCCACAGGTACGACACCGCAGTCGCGTTCATCTCGTAAATATGATCATTCCAACATGACTTGAAGTCAGCGGTCCCATATGGAGGGGTGAAATGTCTGCGTGTGAGGCCAGCTGGTCATTCATTCACACTTTCCCGCTGTGCGGTTTGACTGCAGGTCAACACTTGTCCCCCCGGATTGTCCCTCAGGAATCCTCCCGCTACAGCCCGGCCCCTCTCGCCTCTCCAATCCCGCTGCGACCGCGACCCTCCGCTGCCCTGGCACCGGCCGAGGGGGAGGGACCCGACCTGTCCGTCATGGTGATGGACGTCCCCGCCGCACGTCTATAAACTTTAATAGGTCTTGTCAGTGCACGCCAAGCTGCTTGGCAGGTATGAAACACATGCCAGTTGCCAGCATCCACCATGACAGTGGGATTTATTTGATTTTCCCTCACGCCCGTGGCCTCTGTGTGAGGACCTTCACATTCTCCAGGAAAAAGAAAAGCTTTTGTTAGGATGGTTTCTGTCAACCTGCCTGCAGTAATATAAATTCTGACTTTTTGAGAACGAGGCACGTCCTTCAAATAAGGATGAAGCCAAGCAAACTGGGAAATTCATGCAAAACAGGGTTACCGAAAGAACGTGGAACAGAGCAGAGAAGCAAAAAATAACAAAGTTTGATTGTTTGCAATACATTAAGGCAGCGGCTGTAAATTTTTTGGGCAATGCTCAAACTTTGTAAGTAGAATAGCTAAAACTGCTGAAAAAACATGCACATCATTTACAAGGATCCATTTATGTGATTTACAAATGAGAAAACACAGGAGCAACATTGGCAATAAAGTTAATTTTCTGTATTTTCTTTCAGCTTTATATGTGTTTTTTTTCTTGATACATAATGGAATGGTTTTATTGGTGAAAACAATGAAAAATGCATATCCTTTCAGTTTTACAGCTTAGATAAATAATAACGTTACATGCTTTACTGGAAAAAAATGTTCTGTAAGTATTTCTGTTAAAAATATACAAAGAAAATACCTATATTATTTTTATTATATTAAAATAATAATAGTAATTTATATTTAAAAATATATGCATTAATCACATAAAAATGGGTAAACCAATAAACATAAAAAATAAATATATACAATTAGTTTTATATATTTCTTAAAATAAATATATATTTTTACATTTATTTTTATAATATGTTGTATTATATCTATACATAGATAATTCTGTATAAAGGTATATGTTGCATTTATAATATATAAAACTATAAATATAAATAATGGTAATATTTAGAAATGATAACCAAAATACATATTGTTACATTTAAATATTATATTATGTTTTATTAATAATTATTATTTGTAATAAACATAATGTAATCTTTAAATATTGTGGAGTAGAATATTTCTATAATCCCTGACAAATAATGGAACAGATTTATTTGTAAAAACAATAGAGAATGTATATTCCTTCAGTTTTTAGAGTTTGGATAAATGAAAAAGTTACAAGATTTACTGAGAAAATTTGTTTTTTAATTTCTGTAAGTATTTGTGTTAAAAATATAGAAAAATAGAAAATCTATATAATATTTTATTTTCATTATTATATTAAATTAGCAATAGTCATTTATATTAAAATTATTTATATTTTAATTATACAAAATGACAAAATTTTCAAAAACAAACAAATAAATATTTTTATATTTATTTCTATAATACTTTATATCTGTACGTAGATATATAACTATCTAAAATATTAAATATTATATTAAAATGATATATATATATGACTAAATAAATACATTTAAAAATATAATAAATATAAAAAATAACAAATATATAAAATATTTTTTATATATTTCTTAAAATAAACAAATGAATACAAATATATTTTTTTAAATAAATAAATATTTGTAAAATAGTAAAAAAAAAACTAAAATAATACTGCTTTGTAGGAGTAATATGAAAGAAATAGCTCAATGAAAATGAACTCTCACCATTTTATAACTCTTCTAATTACCATGCATGAAATTTAAGTCATTACTTACTTAAAACATTGCCATTTTTGCATTAAGATCTTCGTGATCAACACCACAGAGGAAGGTAGCTGAGAAACTCACTGGTTCATGTGTGTATTGCCAACATGGTATGAGAGTATGAGAGCAAACAAGATTTGGGAACTAAGGAAGTCTCCAGAAACTCACAGAACCACTGTATTAACCTATTGAGAGCTGTTATTTTACTAGAAGTACATAATTGACCAGCCCTAACAGAGCTGATTACAGTTCATGCTAATGCAGCCTTGCATGAAATGATTGCAGTGACCTAACAAACAGTCCATTACACGACAGACAATTGTGGAAATCAACCCCAGGCCTCATAGGTAAAAGCGAGCATGTTTACTGTAGCTGTTAGGTAAACACAGAGAAAAATCTCATGGTGACTGGCAACAATTAGCCTATTAGGACGCTGTTTATCATATAATTGCTAATGAGCACAATTTGAGAACAACATCTGCTTGCACACATCCGTCTATGAGTCACGGGTTCAGAGCCGAATGACGTCAGAGTCGAAGTGTCATCCGTCAGCTATTTAACCAGTCAAAGTGTTGGTTACTCACAGACAACAGCGACTGAACTGATCAGCAGATCTGACTTATTTTCAAAGGAAACACAATCCTCATTATAACAGCGCCTCCTGCTCTTTACCTGGCTTTAAAAACGAGCAAGTATATTTGACACTCTAGCCCAGGCAGTTAAACGCTCAATATAATGATCACAGTCACACAGGAGGCTGCGGCGCTGTAAACTCTCTCGCTCCATGGGAACTGTTTTCACACGTAGGTGGTTTCAGAGGTTTGACAGCGGTTCGCTTGAATCTGACAATAAACGATCAGAGGCTCTTACAGTGACAACATCAGGGTGGGATGTGGTTTTGGTGCTCTTATGATGCACATTATGAACACAATTTGGACACAATAGCCTTTATAAGATGATACTAGTGGTAATGATGATGTACAACAACATCAGAAGATCATCTGTGATTGTATTTTTTTAATCTATTGGCAGCTCTGGTCAACATCAGAATTCAAAAGATTATTTATAAAATTAAAATTATGAAAAAAATAATTATTAATATAATATAAATCTAATGATAATATTATGACAAAAATAACAACAAGAATATTCTACTAATGTTAGAAGATTATATTGCATTATTGCATTGTTTAATTAAAATAAAATAAATTATATATAAATAAATAAATAAATAAAGGATAAAGAATAATATATATACATATAAATATATACATATATAGGGTTGAATATTTCTGTTGTTTAATTAAATAAATAAAATATATAAAAAAGAAAATTATATATAAATACATTTTTATATAATTTTTATATTCTTTTATAATATTTTGTTAGGGTAGAATAATATATATATATATAATAATATATATATATATATATATATATATATATATAGAGTTGAATATTTCTGTTGTTTAATTAAATACATTAAATATATAAAAAAGTATATTATATATAAATAAATTGTTATATATAATTTTTATATTCCTTTTATAATATTTTGTATTTGTATTTGATATATAACTTTATATAAAGACATAAATTGCATTTATAATACATAATATAAATAATATCATTTTATATAAATAAATGATAACCAAAATATTCTACTGTCATATTTAAATATTACATTACATTATTATATCTAATAACAATAATTGTTATTTGCAATAGACAATGTAATCTTTAAATATTATAGGGCAGAATATATTTTAGTTTCTTAAAAAAATAAATAAATATTTTTTATATGAATTTTTAGAATATTTTGTATTATAACTACATATAGATATATAACTATATAAAGGTATATATTGCATTTTTAATTTATAAAAATATAAACAGTAGTTATAATATTTAGAAATGCTAAAAAATATTCTACTGTTGCATTTAATGCTTGTATTATGTTATATCTAATAAAAATAAGTATTATTTGTAATAAATATAATGTAATCTTTAAATATTATAGGGTATATTATAGGGTAGAATATTATTTTTTTATATTATTTTTTAAAATATTTTGTATTATATCTATATATAGATACATAACTTTATAAAGGTATATATTGCATTTATATTATATAAAAATATAAATAATAGTTATAATATTTAGAAATGATAAACAAAATTTTCTACTGTTACATTTAATGATTATATTTTGTTATTATATCTAACAACAACAATTATTATTCGTAATAAACAATGCAATATTTAAATATTATAGGGTATTTTATTGGGTAGAATATTTTTGTTGTTTAATTAAAAACAAAAAATATAAAAAAAATGATATTAAATATAAATAAATTGTTATATTTATACATAGAGTTTTATCATATACTGTATATGTTAGCATTTTTTAAAATGTACACTGCATGTATACAAGAAATGGATAATGTATGGTATATATGTTTATATAAAGAACATGATTAATCTATCACAATTGCATTTGCAAATAACTGCCTAATTTTAATTTCTCAGTGTAGTGTATTCTGTTTTAATGTGTTCATTTTCATTCATTTACTCCCTTTTAAACTACAGAACACAACATAAGAAAAAAATCATCTTGTTGACAATTTTAATAAAGTGAGTTTACTTCTGAGTGGAAACACCCTACGCCATAGATTTACCTTTCATGTAACCGACGACTGAATGGGTAAAGCAGGCGTGTAGAGGTTGGGGTAGCTGGAGCACCTGTTATCCCATGAGTCTCTTGTTCAAACACGGTCTGGAAGGCTCTCAGACTCTATCCACATCATCTACTCACTGCCCTGAACTTCACCTCCGTTACAATGCAATGATAAAACACCTGCTTCCTGCCATACTGATTACAGTCTGTGCTCTTGTTTCTTATTATCTACTATCTGGCCGGAGCTGAGCTTCTCGGGGCATTTGTGACGTCCTGCATGGGTCGGCAAGTGACCGTTTGCTTGAACTGAATGGGTGCCATGAAAAACATGCATGCTACTTTACCAAAAATATGTATCTAAACAAGGCCTCCAGTTCTCATAGATGGCAAGAAAAGGCAGAGAGGAGCCAACAACAATGTGTACACTGGAGGGAGTATTTGTATGATTATAAAGAAATTATAAAAGATGTATGATAAAACTTATAAATATAAAATAAAATAAAATAATAAATATACATATATAAGATGTTTAATCATTCTAATTATTATTAAATATAATGCAAACATTATGGATTAGAATATACATGTTGACAATTAAATATTTAAGTATTATTATTGCAATTAATAATAATAATAATAATATTTATTATTATTATTATTATTATTACATGATAATTTGTATTTGTAAAACATCTTTATAGAAATATAAATAAAATAAAAAAAACTCTCTATATATCAATATCTATACATGCATATATTATATATACTTAAATTTTTATATATACTTTAAATTTTTAAAACCTATTTTTTTAATTATATTTTTATATAAATTGTACGATAAAACCTATAAAAATATAATTACTAACACAACATAAATCTAATAATCTATATAACATTGTTTAATCACTCTATTATTAAATATAATGCAAACATTGTGGATTAGTATATACATGTTGACATTTTAAAATAATAAATATTTAAGTATTGTTACTGTAATAATAATAAATCATTATTATTATTATTATTATTACATAATAATAAATTATCTATCTATCTATCTATCTATCTATCTATCTATCTATCTGTACACAATTAATAAAATAAATATAATTTATTATTGTTAAATAACAACAATAATAATATTATAATTATTATAATATAAATAATATTAATATAATATACAAATATAATAAAGGTAAGAATATTTGAAAATGATAGCCAAAATATTCTACTCTGTTACACTTACAGTTTATATTATGCTATTACAACTAATGACAATAATCCTTAAACATATTAATCACTATGTAATCTTTAAATACTAGTACAAACTTCAGTATTTAGTTATCACTCTAAAAATAAATATATAATAATCAAATAATCTAATGATAATAATATTAAACAATCATTTTATATATATATATAGTTTTTTTATATATTTATATTAAATATTAAATGAACTACTACTACTACTACTACTACTACTAATAAATATTAATTTATATATATTGATAAATGGGCAAAAATATATGTGGAACTAAAATGTTGAAAAGCTAAACATATTTATATAAAAATATATTTTACAAGTATATTAGTGGCATTTTTAAAAAATAT
This sequence comes from Labeo rohita, assembly GCF_022985175.1. NCBI lineage: Eukaryota > Metazoa > Chordata > Actinopteri > Cypriniformes > Cyprinidae > Labeo > Labeo rohita. Next base: position 30,563,767 of record NC_066877.1, read on the forward strand.
ATATTTTCTATTGTTTATTTATTAAAAATAAATAAATTAAAAAAAAAATTACACACACATATATATATATATATATATATATATCTACACACAGACACACACACATACATACATATACACACATATACACGCACACACACAAAATATAAATGTATAATAATATAATACACATCTTGGGAACCTGTGATGTGCATTCTTAATGGCCACATCTGTAAATGTCTTAACGAATGCTTGAATGCATGTCACAAAAACATGCATTACTTTATTACTTTACAAGAAATTTCACTTTCACTTCCACTAAATGTATATCTGAAACAAGACCTCCACTTTTCATAGCTGGACCACGCATCTAATGTTGCCCTGAGTGTTCAATACTCATGGGAAAGCCAGTCGTTCCACTGAAATCAGTCCGACTTCATGTCATAAGCATCCTCTGTACTTTGTGCTTCCTAATTTCCTTTGATTACTTAAAGCCTGTCTCTGTCTCTCTAGCTGTCAGTGACCCCGTCTGCAAGAGGTGTGAAACTAACTGCTTTCAGATGGGCCGCTGGTAGCGTCTGAGCGCTGAAAGGGAAGAGAGCGAGCGTGAGATACTCTGAGCCCCCTCTCAACATCCCTCTAGGGAGTGCACTCGATAGGCAGCTGAAACGGGCCCACGCTGAGCAGTTTTGCTTGCTCAGTGCCTCCGTCTCCTCAATCCCTTTCCTGCTATGACAACAAAGTGTCCCATGGGGCAAACTGGAGATGAAGACAGCGCCAGGCAGGCCTGCAGACTCGCAGTCTGAATGCTGGTGCAGGTAAACCGATTATGATTATTGCATTAAGCCTGCCGGTACGCACTTCTCCTCTAAAGCAAACAGGTCCGGTTCAGTTAGTGCATATATTACAAGCAGTGCCTTGTGGGCTTAAGAAAAAGTTCATTCCTTTCCGATGTACATGTACGGGTCACATTAGCTGTTCATATTAGCTAGTCAATTAGTCATTAGTTGATTAGGGTGTGCAATGTTTTTAAAGGATCAGTTAAAAAGAAATAAAGTTTCTGAGGAAAACATTCTAGGATTTTTCTAAATATAATTGACTTCAATGGGACTCAATGGGTTGAAGGTCCAAATTGCAGTTTCAAAGGCTCTACATGATCCCAGCCAAGGAATAAGAGTCTTATATAGCAAAACAATTGATCATTTTCTAAAAAAAAAAATACAACTTTTTATACTTTTTAACCACAAATGCTCATCTTGCACCAGCCCAACCTCACACATTATGTTGGAAAAGTTATGTGTGAAAACTGCAATTTGGACCTTCATCCACTATATGGAGAAAAATCCTGGAATGTTTTCCAAACCTTCTTTTCGACTGAAGAAAGAAAGACATGAACATCTTGGATGACATGGGGGTGAGTAAAATTATCAGGAAACTTTTATTTTGGAAGTGAACTAATCCTTTAACCCCCACAAGAGCTCCATTTAAAAGTTGAAATGAAAGTAATGTGTCAACTCGAGCCAGAACTAATCAACATAAGCCTAATTCCCGGTGCAGAAGACACAGAGAGCACAAAACCTTCATCATGCTGTCTAATTATCCTGTTTATTTTCCTCTCATCCCCAGAAATGGAGTCGAGCCAGTACGCTTTTACTGTTCCAGGAATGTATTTACAGGCTCGTCTCTAGAGCTTGAATAACAGCAGGAACGGGGGCCTGTCCTCTCATCTGACCGTAAGAGTCCTGCGATGCGGTCAGCCTCTGGGAAGCCGTATAAATTCAGCACAAGTGTAAATGTCGGGATCCACATAGGCTGGGATCAGTTTTGCTATTGAATGTGTTTTAGAGGCTCGCTGGGTCGGGTGTGGATGGTTTAAGCAGGTTCTCCTCCTCTAAGTCTGTAAGGATGTCTCACAAACACACTGAAGGCCTGTCACTTCACTTAAAACTATTTTTGCATGCAATTCTGTCAAACAAATCAACAAATTATGATTAACTACTCCAAAAAAATAAAGTCAGCATGACGGCTGTATTAATTCTTGCGAAGAAACAGTAACTAAACTAAACAATAGCTACTTCACACATCGGTCCCTGTTACAGACATGTAATCTGCCCTTACTTTGGAGCTCTGGTATTCTATTTGTAATTCTGTTTACTTCAAATTTCTTTGAGTATCACATATCATGAGGAACGTATCATCAAATAGCAGAAGAGCTAAAAATAAGGGGACACAGAGACAATAGAAAATGGTCATTATAAACTAAATTATAAATGTTTTTTAGCAGAACAGAGAGAGATCATAATTAAAATTGTAGCATGCTAAACTTTAAATATTATCTATAGTATAAAAGATTATTATTTAATAATAATATGTTAAATATGTTTTAAATAGTGCTGGTTAAGGGAATTTTTTTTATATTTCAAATATATTTTAACATTCAAATATCCACATAAAAAAATTAACAAAGGAGCAAGAAACTGTTTCTAATCTTATAATGCATTTTTTGTAAAAGCATTATAATGTAAATATATGTATTTTAAAAATAGAATTAAAAATGGCCAAAAATATATGAGAAAACATAAGCACTAAATATTAACTATAGTAACTGAAATATATATATATATATATATATATAAATATGTTTTTTAACAGATGAAGTTATTATTTTTTAGTTATTACTTTCTTATTATTATCATTATTACAATTATTATATTTATATGTATTTTAAAAAGTACAATTAAAAAAAAATCTTATAATGTATTTTGTGTAAATGCAAATAAAGTAAATATATGTATTTTGAAAATAGAAAACAGAATAAACAAAAATGCCCAAACATATGAGAAAAAATAAGTGCTAAAAATAGTAACTACAAATATATATTAATTAATTTTTTTATGGAATTGATTTTTTTTTTTAAGTTTAGTTACTGCTTTTAGTTATTACTTTCCTATAATTAATATTACTACTACTACTACTACTACTACTACTACTACTAATTAATATTAATAACTAATTAATTAGTTAATAAAATACCAATAATAAAAATGTACTTCAAGGAGCAAGAAAATATGTTTCCAATCTTAGAATGTATTTTGTGTAAATGCATTATAGATGTAAATATTTTGAAAACAGAATTAAAAAATGCCCAAAAAATATACAAGAAAATATAAGTGCTATAAATATTGACTATAGTAACTAAAAAAAAATGTATAAATTGATTTTTAATGCAATAGATTTTTTTAACTAATAAGTGGAGTTTAGTTATTATTTTTAGTTATTACTTTATTGTAATTAATAATAATAATAATAATAATAATAATAAATGCAAAAATATGTATATTGAAAATATAATATAAACTGATTATTCTATACAATACAATTTTATACTATCTATCTGTCTATCTATCTGTCTATCCATCTATCCATCCATCTATTAATAAACTCAAAACGTCTAAGAGCGAACAGATATTGGAGATTGAAAAACCTAGTGAGTTGCATACTAGGCAACATTGTAAGGCATTACAGACCTAATATTTGCTTTTGTTATAGTATTTTTGCTAGTTAGAATATCACATATTTTATAGATTTTAGTTTTTTTTGTTTTTTAAGGCAAACCCTGGTCTGTATATAGATTTGTGAGCCAGGTATGCTGGCTGTTCTTTACTAAAAATAAACAATCAATCACAAAAAAAGAATATCACGTAATTATTTTTGCAACAAGCTAATGTCAAGCTCTGCTGAAATCATTTGAGGATGGATGCAATAAGCTGCTGCCTATGTAGAGTCTCCCCAATCGCTCACTTATGAGGTTCATTTAGATTTAGTGTGCTGTTTAGACAGCAAGGCAGAGCCAAAATGAGCGTATTTGATTTAGAAACATAAAAGAAGGCTCTGAATGAAAGAAGATGAATAGAAAGAATAGCAGTGAAGATGAGAAATGGCAACATAAAAGAAATTACTCTTCCTCTGACACTGAGACAAGCGGATAAATGACGCCCTACAGCTTCATTTGTCTTGTTTGTGTGTGTGCGGACAGTGAAGCGTTTGCTATTCTTTCCCTCCCATCCTCAGACTGGATTCTGAACGTGTCAGTTGAACCTTGGTGGCTGGCCAGCACAAAGGGAGTGCTGCTAACTACACACCCTGACAAACATGTAGTCTGTGACACCCTAGACAAAAGCTGGGTGGGAGGAAAGAGGACGGGGCTTGACAAAAACAGGGCCCAGGGCCAGTGAGACAGAGGTTCAGTTCACCTGATTTTTCTGTAGTATTTTTAACTTGGCACAGTGCATTAAAAACACAAAATTCATGTTATGAGACACTGTAAAAAAACGTAAAAAGACTCAAAATTACGTCCAGCTTTGACCAACTGTTACACAGGAATGCTTAAAATTGATTAACTTATAAACATAATTTGAATTAGTTTGCATTAAATTTGTCTCATTAAGAAACCTTAAATGTTCTATATATATATATATATATATATATATATATACACACACATATATATATATATATATATATTTTTTTTCTTTTACAGGAAGCAGAGTGTAGTTTATATTTACTGTTCTATAAACATTTTATATAAAAGTATTTTTTTGTACAGAAAGTGGAGTTTAGTTATTAATATTAGTTTAAATAGATTTTTTTAAACAGGAAGCTAAACTAAACAGGAAGCAGTTTTAATAATAAAGACATACTTATAAAATAATATTTATAAAATATTATAAATAATTAAAAAATATAAAATTTATTTTTTCTACAAAAAGTAGAGCTTAGTTATTAATTTAATAATAAATAAAAAAATCTTTTAACAATTTAATTACTCATTAATCAACCAGTCCACACTCTAGTTTCATTTAAAAAAATAAAATAAAAATAAAAATCACACACCCACATATATGCGTGTCTATCTATCGATCTATCTATCTATATCTATATTTATATCTCTATATATCTATATCTATATATATATATCTATATATATATATATATATAAAATTTACTTTTATTTTATCCATTTCTTTTTTTAATGAAAGTGGAGTGTAGATAGGTTGAGTAATTAAATAATTTAAAATGATTGTTTTTATTACTAAATTATGTGTGTGGGATTATATACATTTTTGATGTATTTTATAAATGTAAAAAAGTTTTTTTTTTTTTTTTTTTTTTTTCAGTTTGTGTCAAGAGAGGAAAGTGTAGACAGGTTAAGTTTGCAATTTCTGTTGCAATAAAAATCCATACTGTTGAACACTGGAGGATGTTGTCATTTTGTAAAATCGTCCATTCATAAAGCCCCGTCCATCCCTGAGTCACCCTCCCCGTCTGATCTCCAGTCGGCTCTTACCTCGTTTCCAAGCAAAGCAGAAACACATGCTTCGGAGGCATCGCAAATGGCGGTGAGGTCGTGACCCCCCTCCAGCGCGAGCACCAGCCGGCCGCCGGCCAGTCCCATCAGCTGCTTGGTCAGGTAGCCAAAACCTGCCAAAGGGGGAGACAGGAAATACAAGAGGGGGTTATAGAGCTCGCCCAGAAACCGGTGGCTGGCTTTTGATCAAAGGAACCAGAGTCGAAGCGAGGGAGAGGGAGAAAATAAGACAGTATTACATCACATTCTCTCTGTTAAAAAGACGGCACTCTGGATTTACTGGGCCTAAACGTATAATACGAGGCAGGTTTAATTTTAATAAATGTGGCTTAGTATGTTGGCCGCAGGCATCTTTTGATCTTTGTTTGAATATATGCATCCGACTATACCTCCCTTCCCCAAAGATTCACGTTCAAGGCCATCCTAGATGATTTTATTTTGTTTTAATTCTCCACTGGCACGATATGCTCCAATGAGACGTTCCTCATCACATAAGAGCAGGAACCGTCCAGCTCGGCTCAACCACCGAGAACCTGATACACACTTTGTGTGATGTATTAAATGCAACACTAATTGCACCAGAACTGCAGATCTTTTAAAAAAGGGTTGCATATAATGTACTTGTGAACATCTTTCTTAAAGCAACAGCACTCCCAACATGGAAAATGGGTTATTTTTTATGCACTCTCATGTCGTTTTAAACTTTTATGCTTTTATTTTGTATGGATGCACAGGAGGAGACATTTGGAGAATGTTTACGCAGCTCTTTTCCACACAACATGTAATGGTGACAATGTCTTTTTTAGATTTTAAGAATCATTCATATACTATTAATGTTTTGAACAAGATTTGATTTTTGTATGATTTTATTATTCATTATTATTATTCATTTTTTTAAATATGTTTTTTTCTCTATTTAGTTGAAGTTTTAGTTATTTTGTTTTTATCATTTTTATAATTATTATTTTTATAATAATCTATTTTATGTATTTATTTTTGTGTATTTAGTTTTAGTTACTTTAGTGCTTCAAGTTTTATTATAGTTTTATAGTTTTGATTCATGTTTTGAGTAATTTGATTATTGTATGATTTTTATATTTTTTTAATTGTTGATTTTCTCTTTTTAGTTATGATTATTACTTTAGTAATAATCAGTTACTTTAGTATTTCAAGTTAAACTAAATAAAAATGAAAAATGCTGCCTTGCCAACTAGCTGAAATAATAATAATAATAAAAAAAAAAAAAAAAAAAAATATATATATATATATATATATATATATATATATATTATTTAGTTAATGTTTGTTTTACTTGAAATAAATGAATTGGCTAACTGAATTGAATTTATTTTTTATGCATATACTTTTATAGTTTTGGTTGATGTTTTGAACAAGATTTGATTTTTGTATGATTTTTATGTTTTTATATTTTTTTAATTTTCTCTTTTTAGTTAAAGTTTTAGTTATTTTGTTGTTTTTATGTTTATTATTATTATTGTTATTAAATATATATATAATTTATTTGTTTTATTGTATTTAGTTTTAGTTACTTCAGTGCTTCAAAGTTTAAAATTTTTTTTAAGCCATTTTAAATTTTATTTAATTTATAAGTGTTTTATTCATATATTATTATAGTTTTGGTTAATGTTTTGAATAAGATTTTTTCTGTTTTGTTTTTTTAATTAGTTAAAGTTTTAGTTATTTTCTTGTGTCGTCATCATTATTATTATTAGTATTAAATATATCTATTTTATTTATTTGTTTTTGTTTATTTAGTTTTAATTACTTCAAGTAAAACGAAATAAAAATGAAAAATGTTGCTTTGGCAACTAGCTGAAATACATTTTTAAAAACATTTTATTTAGTTAACTTTTGTTTTATTTTAAGTAAAGACTTTTTTTACATTTAATCAAATTTTTTAAATGATTTTAGTTTTGGTTAACTATAATAACTATCTCATATTTGAATCTGAACCTGACATTTATGATTTCTGGTAAAGAGGAAGATTATCAGCGAATAACAAATGCATTTCATTCTGTTTCTTACACACAGCTATCGTATGACTTTAGAAGACTTGAAATATGGCATACAAATAACGCAGTTCATTTTTCTGATTGTTTTTTTGGTCCTTTTAAGAGCTCATATGACATTTGATCACTATGAACTGTCATATTAAACAAAACAAAAACAGCACAAGATGTTTGGAGCGACTTGAGGGTGACTAAATGACGGCAGAATTATTTAATGGGTGTCTTTTTCCATTCAGATAAGCAGAAAAATGAAAAACAAACGCCGTCACAGATCATCGAGCCATTCTTAGATCAGCAGATGGACTGAATCTGATTTAAAGTCACTTTCAGATGCGAGAATGGTGCAAATTCAGACCGGACAACCTGTCTTTTTTTAGACTCTGGGCAAATGTTTTGAATGAACAGCGTTTCCAGCACTGACATATGGGCAGCTTTCACCAGGAGATGTAATCTGTAAGAGCCGGCCGTATGATCCCTCTCTAACAGGATAAAAGCAGCCTTTTGGACCCCAACAACAAGTGCTGTACAATCATTAAATGTTTGATTTAGAAACAGGCCTGGAATGCCATCTTGATATTACGCACACATGGAAAACAAAGAAGGAAAAACATCAGGGATCTTGAAGCATGAGAAAGGATGACTGGTACAATCCCTCCCTTCGGGGATTAGACTTTGCACACAAGAGTGTGGTCTCTTGTTTTTGTGGTATTAGCACATGATAAATTTGACTGAAATGAAAGCTTTTAGACATGAGAAACGAGCGAGAGAGAGAGGAGTGGGACAAAGGCTGACTTCCACGTCGGTGACTCATCTGTTCGCTCCCAACCGCTTCATCCCACGAGAATCTTCCTAAGTACAGAGCACTTACATTTGGCCGTGAGCTTGTATCCTCCCAGAGGTGGCGCATGCCCCTCCACAGCGTCGAAGCCTGAAGAAACCAGCACCACGTCTGGAGCAAACTCGTTCGCAATTGGCATCACCACCGTCCTTGAAAAACACAAAAAAAAGAGCATGTGAGTTCCTGAGAGAATAGCTCAGCCAAAAATTAAGGTTCTGCCATTATTTATTCACCACCAGTTTTTCCAATCCTTTATTATTTATTTGGATGGAGATATTTATAGGTCGCTTTCCAGCTATGGGCACTTTTGTCCCTCTGGACGTGGTAAATAAAGACTCCTAAAACAAACTTTGTCATTTTTGTCCATTACTTTTATGAAAAATTCCCATCACAGTGTCATTTCCACCATAACACATATTACGTCTTGTGTCAAACAGAATTCTGTGATGGAAATGACATTTTAAACAAACCCTTGCTATAATGAAACAATTTACACTTAGAATTTGCTAGTAAATGCTAGTAAAATCCTGAAGTAGAAAGACTGAAATAACCTTTGTTGATCATCTTGTTGTCTTCTAAAAACAATTTTCAAACTGACAAAATGACAGCTTCTTCACATCTCATTTTAATGTGTGAACATTGCTAGAAATCACACAAAAATTATAAAATGCTTTTGAACATTCACTCTTTGTTTAGATTATCATAGTTTTAAAAAAGCAAAACACATTGAAAGTCTGGAACAAGGGTAATACAATAAAGTCTATATAAAGAGCATCTAAAAATGAATGTGATATAATGTCAAAAGTTTACATACACCTTGTGGAATCTGCAAAATGTTAATTATCTTACCAAAATAAGAGGGATCATATAAAATGCATGTTATTTCACATAAAACATGTTTAGGTATAATCCACAAGAGAAAATAATAGTTGAATTTATAAAAATGACCCTGTTCAAAAGTTTACATACACTTGTTTAATACTGTTTTGTTAACTGAATGATCCACAGCTGTGTTTTTTTGTTTAGTGACAGTTGTCCATGAGTCCCTTGTTTATCCTGAACAGTTAAACTGCCTGCTGCTCCTTCAGGTCCCACAATTTTTTTCAGCATTTTTTTTAGCCGCTTTTCCACTATCGGACCGAACGGTTCTCTCTGCTTAACCGTTCCATTCCGTGCCGATCCGGGCCAGTCAGCACGGATACGGTTTCATTTTCCACTGTGGTGCTGATAACGGAACTCTTTCGAATGTAAATACAAAAGCGTCAGTCGTTGCCTTGGTAATGCAATTGTAAGGTATTTCTGTTTTTGGCGCAAAAAATAAAATAAACAGAAGGCGACGACAGGTATCACGTTACCAACAAATGCTGAGGGAATATGCATGCCAACGGAGACTGACACAGATGGTCAACCCTTTCTAAAAAAAAAAAAAAAATACCACATTTATCGACAGTATTAATGCACGAGCTATGAACGCAGCGTAGCTGTTTACTTGGCTGTTTGATCAAATGGCGCGCTTCCGCTTAGCTCACACACTCTATCAGCACGGTTCAGCACGGTTTGTCTAACCGGGCCGAGAACGGTTTGTAATCGTGCCGTGCCGTACCAAGCTCAAGTGGAAACACAACTGGAACCGCACCTGACCGTTCTAAGAACCGTTCGGCCCGATAGTGAAAAAGCGGCTGTGTACCTGAACCCTTTCCAACAATGACTGTATATGATTTTGAGATCTATCTTTTCACACTGAGGACAACTGAGGGACCCATATAAGAGAAGTTGCTTACTTTTTGCGACAGGTGGGATTCAGCTTACGCCACTTCTCATTTATCCCTACAGTATCTGTAAACTGCGATTCATGCTGAATTCACGCCATTCCGTAATTCCGAGATGAAAACACGTGACATTCTACTCTATCTGAATTATGTGTTTCTATGGAAACACTATCAACGCCAAAGCCCTCACGTGTTCCTCGTAATTACAACTTGTAAACTCGTAATGTTTTTAGAATTACGACTTAAACAGATATACCACGTGACCGCCGCCAGGTTTGTTTTGGCGCTACCTCCGAGTCTGACAACATGGGCTGCGTCCGAAAGCCTAGACAGCTGACTTGCTGCCTCGCTCCCTTATCAGTCAATGACTTTGCAGTAGGGATGTTCATTTCGGTTATTTTTCCTAACCGACAGCCGACGCTTGTTAACCGATTATTAACCATTAACCGACAAGTTTATTTTAAATTAGAATTTAATAATTTTAGAAAGGATAAGTGTCTGTGACCCGTTAAAATACCAACATTTGTTTTCCGGGATTAATTTTACATGCGCAAAAAGCAGCAAACAACAGAACATGAGGATTCACATGGACACGTCGCATCACCTGCACCTTTATTTTACAAACAGCAAACCGTTTACAGTTTCAATTATCTGTAAAGAGTCGTTTCCCCTGTTAGAAGGAAAAAATCAAGTGATTGGGCCGGCGCCGCACGCGCACACACAATCAGCCAAACGTATGGGGAAAAAAAAAAAAAAAAAAAAAAAAAAATCACACTGCTTAATCGTTATCAACGTAGTGCCGTGATATTATGCCAAACATTTTTTATGTGGATATTGTAATGCGAGAAGTACAAAACCAGGTTTACATAATAAATAAAATTAGCCTAGCCTATGTTTATAGTGTATTGTAAATATTTCGCGTCGACACCAGGTCTTTCTGAACGTAATAATAAAATGCGACTTAACGTTATAGGCCTACGCGATTTATCTTCTTTCTCTCAAAAATGCAATTTCATTTTATTTTAACCATCCAGAAAACGTTTTAAAATATTTTGATTACTGAATTACTGAAAAAAAAAGACCTTTTAAACCGTTAACTAATTGTATTAATCGGTCAAAATTCTTTCTGTCGGTTAACGGTTAACTGGTTAAAATGAGCATCCCTACTTTGCAGGCAGCGTTTTTGCATGAAGGCACCTCACGAAACTGATTATCTACATCAAAATAGAACGAGTTTTGATGATAACTAAACAAATAGATACTATAATACTGATTTCTCGCTAAAAATAACATTAAAAGTGCACAAAGTTAGCCAGAAATATACATGTACACACAAACTGACCACCAAACGCAACTTTCAGATGGCACCTTTATTTTTTTTTTATCTCAACTGTCATGGAATGGAACGCACAGAATTGTGTGATATCTAAGGCAGCGAAGGATACATCTATGCTGCCTTTAAAATTCGATCATAAGAAGGTACCTCCGAAGACAGGAAGTGAAGCAGAATTGATGCCTTGATGCCTTCCTGCCTTGGAATGCCGCCTCCGAAGGCAGCATTTTAGAGCTTTCGGACGCAGCCATGGAAAACTATGAGTAAAATGTCACGTGTTGTCATCTCGGAATTACATGGCGTCAAAGCAGCATCAGACGTCGCACAACTCTGACTGAAATTCAATGACGTCAAGGCAGTAATGTGATTGGTCATTACGGGACACGTGATCCAAGTTAGCTGTTACGCTTTCTCCAGGGGTTCCATAGTATCCACCTTTTTCTTTCCGAATACAGTTTTGATTCAGGCACTTCCGAAAGCTAACAGTCTTTTATGTTTCACAAGAGCATAAAAAAGCTATATGGGTTTGGAATGACATGAGGCTGAGGAAATTATGACAATTTTAATTTGTGTGTGAACAATCCCTTAAAACATTCATGGCAAACAACCCAAAGATGATGAAGTAGCGCTATTGTATGTCAAATATAGTGCAAACTCCCCCAAAACACCAGTTGCCATCATGGGAAGAGCAGAAACATTTAAATTCCAAGAAACAAAACTAGATTCAGCATGATTCATGGGACAAGTGCGGTTTTAACGGCCCATTCTGTGGTAAAGTCGCGATTCCGAAACCAAGATTGCCTGTTGCACAGACAGCCGTTGGACACGCAGGCCTGGTTGTATGACAACATGACTGGGGTGTGTGCATGGCGTGAAAACAATCCCAGCCGTTCTGTCTGTAAGACGCACACACATGTAGGCTACACACACATGCACGCAGCCTCCGCTTCAGTTTGTCTTGGCAATGGCGATCGGACTTTGTAAGGGTCATCAAAGCTCACGTCGGAAGAAGACGTCACGCACATTGATTAGGCGGAGGATATTCTGACTTGAGTTTATGACTGTGGCCAGGCCCTGCATTCCTTCTGGGCTCACAGCTGTGAGGCTATATTAAGACGACAGATTTCTCTTTCTGAACTGCAGCTGGAGAAATTGGATATATCACTGGGCTTGGTGGGGTGGGAGGCTTGGCGCTCTTTGCTCCAGTGTAGGTGTAGTTGACGTTACAGGCTTGATTTGTGTAAGGTTTCATTTCAATGGCCGAGGACTGTTAATAAAGATTCTCAGCAATAGAAGTTTATGGTGAGGGGGAGAGCGGGGTAAGATGGGTCACCCATCCTGAACTAACAGACCGTGCCATGTGACTATATACTGTATTTAGAAAGCTGCCTGTGATTAAGAGATGCACATGAGAAAAGTGATTATGCTAAAAACGTGAAAAAGTAAAGTATCTATTAAAAAAAATGGTTTATATAAATATGATATAATTTATCATTAATATAATTAATTATAAATTAATTTCACTCCTTAAAATCATGTATTATTAAAATATATATTTTATTCTATTCTATTGATCAAATTAATTAGATTAACTACTATATAATTGGTTTATATAATTATGTTTAAAAATAATATATACATGCATGAATGTATGTTTTTTCACTCCTTAAAATGATGTATTATTAAAATATATATTATTCTATTATTGTTAGTATTATAATTATATAATACTTAAACAAAAGTTTATTACAATTCTATTTTATTTGTAAATTATGTGAATTAATGTTAATTTTCTAATATATTCTTATTGAAGTTTGTGTATATAGTTTTTTTTTCACTCCATAAAAATTATATATTATTTTTACATATTTAATATACTTAATTTTATTTAATGGAAGTATATAATTTATATATTTATAAAAAGGTTTAATAACATTCTATTTTATTTTATTTCTAAATGAATGTATATATCAATATATTAATGTTAATGTTTTAATATATGCATATAGAGGTGTGTGTATGTACTTTCATTTTTTCACTACATAAAAATAATATTTTATTTTTAAATATTTAATATATTTAATTTAATTTAATTTAATTTATTTATATTATATTTATATAATATTTATAAAAAGGTTAAATACCATTTAATATTATTTCTAAATTATGGTATATATCAATATACTAATGTTAATGTTTTAATATATTCTTACAGAAGTGTGTCTATATTGTTTACATTTTTACTACATAATGATATTTATAAAATATTTAACATACTTAATTTGATTTAATTAAATTATATTATACTTTACATATTTATAGATAGGTTTAACACAATTCAATTTGTAAATTAACGTATATTGTTTGATTTACATGTTTCATTCACATAAAAATTATATATTTATAAAATACTTCATTTATTTAAATTATATTATACTTGTATAATATTTAAAAAAAATGTTTAATACAATGCTATTTTATTTCTAAATTAATGTATATATGAATATATTAAGGTTTTAACATACTCATATAAAAGTGTGTGCATTTTATTTAATTAAAAATTAAAATTAAATTTCATTATTGAATTAAAACATATTCTATTTATATATTTACATAATTAAAATACAATATATATTATAATTATATTTTCTCTGTCTCTCTATAGACTTTGTTAAATATAAAACATAATATATACATTGCTTAAAATGATGAATTATTAAAAGAAGATCCTTCCAAAAAGGCAGCTTTGGTGTATAGCGGTTCGCAGTAAATTTAAATGCAGGAACCTACAAATAAAAGCATTCAAAATGCTGGAAATGGTTTTGCTACATTCAAAAATTCTGAATGTCAAACATTTTCCAGGCTTTTTTAAGAAAACATGTTTAATGTTTAGCAAAACAAGACTTCTGAATGGAACTCTACCTTAGTGTTTTTTTTCTAATTCTCCTGACATGACACAGCTTACCCTTATTAGACATGCTGATGATGGCTCGTGTGTTCTTCTTACAGGGAGGTTTCTTTCGCACGCAGCCTTTTTGAATTGCATTAACTGTGGTGCCCAGTTGCACAATATACTTCAGCTCTGGTTGGATGTGGTTGGAACTTCACTGGCCTCTGGAATATGGCACTTGTCCTCTCGCCACAAGCGGGCAAAGGGCCCAGCTCCTAAGATGGCCAAGGTCCACAGCTGTGCTTTATATTTTCCATCCTAAAGTACCTAACCTCACCTCAATTCCACCCTGCGCCCCACACCGAGTCCGGCTGACTGCACTGCCCGACTTACCGGAGGTCTAAAGGCTTCAGAGCGGATGACAGCAGGCTTTGAGAGTCGAATTGAGTTTGCGTCACAGAAAAGCGTCTGAAATGTCATCACACAGCCGCAGTACATGCGGTGTTTTCAGTGCCGTCTGGGTAAGCGCAGTGGTGTCTGTGTGGGCAGTTGGTGAAAACAAGCTAGGTAGATACTATTTTGACAGTCAACAGTGACTCGTGCTAGTACATGCTAAGACCTTTAAAACAGTGGTTTTACAGGATTGAAACTTTTGGAACGGATTGCAAGGATATTAAAGTTCTGATATATCAGACCAAAAGTAGTAATTATTTCATGTTTTGGCCCAACTCTCAAAAATAAACTGAACACAAGACTAAAATCTAAAATCAATTTAAATGCTCCAATTGAATTTAGGCCTCACAACGTTACAGAAATGGACAATAATTTTGCAATTTGGTAATTATTCCTTTTTTAAAGCATTATTAAATTATTAGAATAAAGATAAATGAAGATAGAAACAGAATTTTAAAAAGTTAAATAAAAAACAGAAATAAAGATAACCTTTAAATGAAGGTTAAATGATGCAAAATTGAATAAAAAAGTTAAATAAATAAATAAATAAATGAATAAATATTTAGTATTGACCATAGATAGGTAGTTGGATGTGAAACAAAATATTAAAAATAAAATAAAATTGATTTATTTATAAAAATAAATCAAATCTAAAATCAATCTATTCAAATGCTACAATTGAATTTGGGCCTCAACGTTATAATGTACAGTATAAAAAATACTAATTTTGCAATTTGGTAAATATTCCTTTTTTAAAGCATTATTAAACTATTAGAATAAAGATACATAAAGATAGAAACAGAAATAAAAAAAATAATAATAAAAAAAATAAACCTTTAGGTGAAGGTTAAATGATGTAAAATGATGTTAATGTAAAATGCAAAAAAAAATAAATAAATAAAATAAAATAAACAAACAAATAAATAAATATTCAGTATTGACTATAGATAGATAGATATATAGGTAGATAGACAGATGTAAAAAAATTAATTATTAACCTAAAACCTATATGGTTTCTAGATATTGTGCATTCTTACAATAAATAAATAAATAAATAAATAAATGAATAAAATCTAAAAATCAATTTAAATGCTACAATTGAATTTAGGCTACACAACATTATAATGTCCAGTAAAAAAAAATGGATACTAATTATGCAATTTGGTAAATATTCCTTTATTTAAAGCATTATTAAACTATGGATAAATAGAATAAAGATAAATAAAGATAGAAACAGAAATAAAAAAAACTAAAATAAAAAATAGAAATAAAGATAACCTTTAGACTAAGTGTAGGTTAAATGATGTAAAATTGAATACAAAATGTTAAATAAATAAATTCTTGGTCTTGACCATAGATAGCTAGATAGATAGTTAGATAAAAAAAAAAAAAAAAAAAAAAAAAAAAAAAAAATATATATATATATATATATATATATATATATATATATATATATATATATATATATATACACACATACATATTTTATTAGCCTAAAACCTATATGGTTCATATATATTGTGCATTCCTAAAATAAAATGAAATAATACAATAAAATAAAACAAAATAAAATAATATAAATAAAATAAAATGAATTTAGGCCTCACAATGTTATAATGTACAGTATAAAATACGGATACTAATTTTGTAATTTGGTAAATATTCCTTTTTAAAGCATTAATAAACTATTAGAATAAAAAACAAAAATAAAAAAAATAACAAAAATTAAAAATATAAAGATAACCTTCAAGTGAGGGTTAAATTATGGAAATTGACAAAAAAAGTAAAAAAATAAAAATAAATAAAAAAAGTAAAATAAATAAATAAATAAATAATCAATCAGTATTGTCCATAGATAGACAGACAGATGTAAATACATATTATTAGACTAAAACCTATATGGTTCCTATATATTGTGCATTGTTTAAAATAAAATCTAAAATCAATCTATTTAAATGCTACAGTTGCATGTAGGCCTCACAATGTTATAATGCACAGTATAAAAATGGATACTAATTTTGCAATTTGGTAAATATTCCTTTTTTAAAGCATTAATAAACTATTAGAATAAAGATAAATAAAGGTCAAAACTAAAAAAAAGATATTCAGTATTGACCACAGATAGATAGATGTAAAAAAAAATGTATTATTAGCCTAAAACCTATAAGGTTTCTATATATTCTATATTCCTAAAAGTAAATAAATAAATTGATAAATAAATAAATAATAATAATAATAAATAAATACATAAATATTCATAAATAAATAAATAAATAATCCTAAAAATATTTATGATTTACGATAGGATTTGTTGCCAAGACTAAATGTAGCACCTGGATTTTTTTCCCCAGATACTTTTGGGAGCTTAAGTAAGCATCACAATGTCCTAAAAAGTCTAAATGTACTGCTACGGTATTGAATCCAGTGAAAAATATACTTAATAAAATATCTTCCTTTGTGTTCTGCAGAAGAAAAAGGTTTTGGAACGACCAGAGGGTGAATATATGAATGAATTTTCATTTTTGGCTGAACTATCTCTTCAAGGGCAAGATCTCAGGCAAGAACGCCTATTAATGAATCCTTTATTCACTAACACAGCAAGAAAAAAAAAACAAAAAACGTCTGAGCTTTGCTCTACGGTCACACTTTCCATCACAGGTGACACCTCACATCGAGGGCCTCCCAACCTGCCAGAAACAGCAGCAGGACGCCCACATAAAGTCTTCGTTCCAGTCTAGCCCTGGGCAAATCAAAGCTCTCGTTTTTTTTTTACACACAGGCCACAGGCACTCCGAGGGCAGCCGCAGACTCACAGAGGGGTCCTCGGTATGACAGCAGCGGTGCGGGCGAGCGGCCAGAACCTTCCGTCTTCCCTTTTGATGTTTGGAGACGAGCGAGTTTCAGGCGCCCGCCAAAACAGCTTGCATCATCACATTCCCCCCGCCACAAAAAAACGTGCCTCTTCTCTGGAAACCGCACGATCAATTATCAAGCCCGTGTGGAAAAGTCTTCTTTAAAGCCCGCGCTCTCATGAATCAGACAGCGTCGATGCGGAGATGAAAAAGAGCTTTACTAATTAGGCCATGGATGCTGAGATTTACGACCCACGTAGCTGCATCCTGCTCCATCCAAACTCCTGTCTCTGCTGACTGTCAGCTTATTTGGTCTCTTTATAGCCACTTCTGCTGACGGATATGATCATTCCTGCATTTCAATCCAATTGCCTCAAAAAAGTGGGATTAATCACCGGCTAGACCACACAGACACAAAAAGCACACAAATCAAATCGCACCACGCCACTTTGAAGACCAACAGCGTCGGCGAACAAGCAAGAAAGGCCCTTCTTTTTTAAAGCACGCTCTGTTCTGCAGGTCTTATGTGGTGTTTTCTCTCGAGGAGCTCCCGCGCGAGTCTTACCGAGACTCAGGCTCCAGAGCAGGATACGGAGATGAGAAGCCTAGGGATCATTTCTCACGAGAAGATAGGGCCTCTGCCAAATCCATCTGACCTTTGATGTGTTTGTTTCAGACTGGGACTGTTACGGGAAAGTCTCACACGCACACAGATACAAGTAGCCAAATTCATGCTAGTCTTTACTCTCCTCTCTGAAACTAGAATTAACTAGTAGTGATGGTGACCTGTTCAAGGTTCCCACACTTGTTGACTAATGACTAAATCCATGACATTTTGATTGATTGACATTTGATGTGATTGTTTTTTTAAGTTCAAGCCACATAAACCAATAAATACAGAGACAAAAAAGGTTATTGTGACTTTTTCATCTCACAATTCTGACTTTTTTCTAGCAAGTTTCTTGCAGTTCTAACTTTTTCTCACAATTGTGAGTTCACAATTCTGACTTGTTATAACAACTCACAACTGCTTGTTACATGAATATTGTGAGATATAAATTCCCATTTGCAAGAAAAAATTCAGAATTGCAAGAAATGAAGTATATAGCCTCACAATTCTGACTTTTTCTTGCAACTGCAAGTTTATATCTCGCAACTGCAAGTTTGTCTCACAATTATGACTTTTATTGTAATTGCGTGTTCACTACTATGATTTTATAAGTCACAACTGCTTATTATATTATCAATATTGTAAGATATTAACTCCCTATTGCAAGAAAAAAGTCAGAATTGCAAGAAATGAAGGATATAACCTCACAATTCTGACTTTTTCTTGCAATTGCGAGTTTATATCTCACATTTCTGACTTTATAACTCACAACCGCAAGTTTATATCTCACAATTCTGACTTTTTAATGCGACTGCGAATTTATATCTTGCAATTCTGACTTTTTTCTAGCAACTGCAAGTCTATCTGTCACAATTCAGACTTTTTTTCTCACAACTGCGAGTTTGTCTCACAATTCTGACTTTTTCTCACAATAGCGATATTATATCTTGCAATTCTGACTTTATATTGTGCAGTTCTGATTTTATAACCCACAACTGCAAGTTTATACCTCACAATTCTGGCTTTTTCTTCTCACAACTACCTTTATTTTTTTATTCATTGGCGGAAATAAGTGGATGGTACAACAGGCCAAATAAATAAATTAATAAATAAATATAGAGAAGTTAAAGAGAAATTATATAATAGGTAAAAATGATACAAAATTAAAAGTTTTAGATGTTAAGTTTTTACAAAGGTTTTTGTTTTTAAATATTTTACTTATTTATTTTTATATAACCCTATAACCCACACAAAAACCAAAAATCCCCTACCAAAAGGCTACTGTGAAAATTATCCTAAACTAAAAAAAAAGTTTTTAATTTGACTAAAGATTTAACAGTGTTATCAAATTTTCAAATAAAGTGAGAACTGGAATACTGCAAAGATAATCAATGTAAAAACGGGCAGAAATGAAATACACAGTATTATATATAGGGCCATATGTTTTATTATTTTTCCTTTTTTTTTTTTTTTTTTCATTTAATTTTTCTAGACTCTGCTTTAATGGTTAAATCAAGTTTTTTAAACAAAAATCATGTCTAAATAATTGAAATCAAGAAACTTACACAATTTAACAGCAATTTATTAAAAGTTTAGCAAAAAATAAATTTTTAAGACCCTATGAAATACCTTTTCCCCTCAAATTCAGTTTTATTTTTACCGAATTCTGTGTTTTCCATTGATGTTCTGGATTCCATTTGAATGGTTTCATTAAATTTCAACAATCAAAAGCATCTCTAATTGATTGATTTGATAAAAAATTATTTTGTTATTATCTTTCTTTCTTTTATTTTTTTATAAATACTGTCTTTTTACATTTTTCTGGTAAAACATTCTGATAAATATCTTCTTCTGGTAAATATTCCTTAAAAATAACATTTAACATTTTAAAGTTTATTATTAGTAGTATTATCATTACATTAAGTAATATTTTTTTCTGTCACTCTTTTTTCAAGTTAAACCGAACTTTTCTTTTTTGACAGGTTGCTGTGAAGACCTGTAAGTTTCTGTTTGTATATGATATGATGATAGTACTCAAAAGAAATGGTAAAATGCCATCAAGTGTCTCTTAGGGCAGTTCTAGAGATTATGTTTATGTGTTCATGTACTCACGTGTACAATGAGACGCCAGAGGCTGAATGCACACTTCAGTTTGTGTGTAGCAAACAAAACTGCGCTTCTGTACCATTCGTTCACACAGAGACACATGAACACACAGAACATGCAGGATTCTTATTTAAATAGTATTTGTGTGGCTTATTATTCCCAACCACTAGTCCATTTCGATTGTACTGACGTACTTGATTCATTTAATTTGTTCATTCAACGTGCTGAGATGTAAAAATAGGAGAAGGAATTGTCTTTTTAGACCAAAAGGTTAAAAAGTTAACTCTACCTCAAACACTTCTATGGACTTACATGAAAAATAAAAAAACAATAGGGACCTCACACACTTTTCTAGGCCTGGAAAACACCACTTTAAAATTCCCTAATATTTTCAGATTTTTCCATGACTTCCAAAAAGACAGTGAGTGGAGTCCTTCACAAACACTGAGCGTGCATCATACGCTGCACCTCTCATCAGCCGTGAGCTCACTCCGCACAGAGAGGACCGCTGGGAAATGTCTGTGGCCTCACACGCTGCACCTGAACACAGTATCACGTTCCCCCTGAACTCGCATGCAGGGGCCCCCTTCAGATCCAGCGGCCCATCCGTCTGACAGTCAGATCAGTAAATGACAACTCACAGAGAGGATCTCTGCAGACTGCGGTTTGGGCTCTCGATTCACTAATGACATAATTGAAAGAAAGTAAATATCTGGATTCTCTCACTAATCACTGCAGCTGAAATTCAAGGGCAATACAGAAAGACAAATACTCAAAGCTATGCTCTAACATACATTTTTTTAGAAACTTGCAAACAGATATGACAAGTAATTCAAAACAGACATGACTAGATATTGGCCAGGTCAATACTTTTTGGCCAATTTGAGATGATCAGCATTGGATGCTAATCATGGCGCCTTGGACAATTCACAAAAATGTTAGTTTGTCCTTGTATCGACTTCAAAAATCTACCAACCTTGTCATGTAATGTAACCATTTCTGTTTACACTGTTAAAGTGAATTAAGTAAATATTGTGTAAAAGAAGTGTTTGATTTCAGCAAGTAATATTGATGTGATTAAACTCTATTATGTATATATTATGTATATTTGCATCTATCTATCTATCTATCTATTAGAGAAGCCTGTTTCCACCAAGAAATAAAATAAAATTTATAATTTATTTTAAAATAAAAGAAGGAAATTGCATTTTCTTTTATTGAACAATTGGACTTTTTCTTGCAATTGCACGGTTACATCACACAATTCAGACTTTTACTAGTTTTTTTTTTCTCTGAATTGTGAGTTTAAATCTCTTAATTGACTTTTTTCTTGGAATCGAGACTTTGTAGCTTGCAATTCTGACTTATAAACTCACAATTGTGCGTTTTTATTTCTGAATTTATATCTCGCAATTCTAACTTTTTTCCTAGAATTGCGAGATATAAATTCAGAAATGTAAGAAAGTCTATAACTGCAAAGTCACAATTATGAGGAAAAAGTAAAAATTGTGAGAAATAAGCTTGCAATTGCAATAAAAAGTCAAAATTCTGAAAAAAAAAAACACAATCACAAAATATTTACATATACACTACCAGTCAAAAGTTTTTGAACAATAAAAATATAAAAAAACAATTTTTTTATAGTTTTTTTTAAATAAGTTTTATTGTTTTTTAATTGTTTAAAGTTTGTTTTTTAAGTCTCTTCTGCTCACCAAGACTGCATTTATTTGATCCAAAGTACAGCAAAAATAGTAAAAATCCAAAATATTTTTATTTTTAAATTATATTTTTACTATTTAAAAAAATGGTTTTCTATTTGAATATATTTTAAAATTTAATTTATTCTTGTGATTTCAAAGCTTAATTTTTTTAGCATCATTACTCAGTCACACGATCTTTCAGAAATCATTCTAATATTATGATTTGCTGCTCAAAAAACATTTATTATTATGTTGAAAACAGCTGAGTAGAATTTTTTTCAGGTTTTTTTGATGAATTGAAAGTTCTGAAGAACAGCATTTATCTGAAATAGAAATCTTTTGTAACATTACAAATGTCTTTATCATTATTTTTGATAAATTTAAAGCAATTAATTTCTATACTCCAAGCTTTTGAATGGTACAGTCTATAATGTTATTTCAGATAAATGCTGATCGTTGGATCTTTCTATTCATCAAATAATTAAATAATAATAATAATAAAAAAAAAAAATGTTTCTTGAACAGCCAATCAGCATATTAGAATGATTTCTAAAGGATCATGTGACACTGAAGACTGGAGTAATGATGCTGAAAAATGTAGCTTTGATCACAGGAATAAATTACATCTTCAAATATATTCAAATAGAAAGCAGTTATTTTAAATAGTAAAAATATTTCACAATTTTACAGCTTTTGCTGTATTTTGGATCAAATAAATGCAGGACTGGTGTGCAGAAGAGACTTCTTTAAAAAAAATGTTAAAAATATAAACTTTTGACTGGTAGAGTATAGCGGCTATATAAGTCATTTACCTAAACATTAGTTTTTGAACTAAGATGCGCAACAAGAAACTGCACCTGAGACTGCTTGAAATTGAGGTTTTGTGGGAGAGCTATCAAGAGTAACTTGCAGAAGTGGAAGAGAAAGAAAGAAAGAAAGATGAAAAAACTACAAACAAACAGAAGACAAAATGAGTAAACAAAGAGACATGAAACAAAGGAAGGAATGAAGGATGGAAGAAAGAACAAAAGGAATAAAGAAAGAACAAACAAACAAAAGAAATACAGTTATAACTAAACAATCAATGTTCATTCGATTCATGTGAACTCTACGACGATGCACAATTTGTTAAACTGTGGTTCGGAACAAGCAATCAAAGCAAGTGTGAAAAAAGCCTCGGAGTCTCAGGAACCAAAGGCTACAGAGCGTGAGAAGGTCTTCATCGTCCTCCTCCTCCTCTTCTCCCCAGTGGCAGCCCATCTGCCTCGCTGTGGGGTCGGTGGGAAGACAGCGGAGCTTGGCATGAGAGCACAGGACCGTGTGTCTGGGATATACAATGCTGTAAATGCTTTTTCTTATAGTCTCACACACAAACACTCTGGAAATGTCTTCCTCTCATGGCACGAACAAGACAAACGGTGACCTCCATCTCTCTAGATGCTCATCCGCTCCACCCAAAACTCTGAATGCTCTTCCAAAAGCTTATTCAGGGAAACTTTCTGTCATGTTTGCCAGGGGGGGCACCCAGAAAACGGATCTGCAGATGAGGAAGACTCAACCATGACGTGCAAGATGAGGCAAGGATTTATGACTGGTAATTAGTATTAGCCTGCGCAAATTTCCTTGCAATGGACTGAGACAAATTACATGGACTGGAACCACGAGGCTCTCGAAAACCGATCCCACCTCACGGGTCCACCAAATCCCAGAGCTGGAACATGCCAAGAGCGGTTTGGAGCAGAAGATCCTGCACTTGTAAAACCGAAAAATAGCCACTGAAGGGTTAACGCTAGACATGGCTATCCATCAGTCTCAAAGGCTTTTCCAATCGCTCCCCCGTCCAACGAAAAAAAAAAAGCGAGAATGCAAAGAGTAAAGGCGGCGGGGAGGGGGGCACTTCAAAGCCTTGTCATCTGGCATTGCAAAGAGCTGGTTTGAATTAACTTCAATTCTCCTTTCTGTTTCCAAGTTCATGGTGAGAGTGCCTGGGCTTCTGGTTTTCATTAGAGCCAATTTTCTTATCTTTTTTCTCCCTCCTTTCTTCATCCTAGGGTTGATCCCCTGCAAATGCAACGTGGCACTGGCTGGGCCTAAATAAGAAGGTGCTGCCCGTAAGGCATGCATTGTCTCGAGAGGCCCACAAAACATTGCTGAGGAGGAAACACGGCGAGCGGAGGGAGAGAAGGGGGGGAAAGAGAGAGAGAAAGAGGAGGAAAAAAAGACGGGAGTGAACAAGAAAGAGGCATGCATTAAGAGGGAAAGTGATAAGTGAGAAGAAACAAGGAAAACAAGAAAAGATACAGAAGGAACAAGACAAAATCAACAAGGGACAAACGAACAAGAAATCAAAAAGATATCGAAGGAAGAAACAAACAAAAGTCAGACAAAACAAACAAATGATGCAAAAAATAAACAAACAGTAGAAAAAGATAAAGGTATAAAGGGAACAAACAAACAAAAGAGACAAAACAAAATGATGCAAAAAAATAAGCAATAGTAAAAACAAGACAGAAAGGTAACAAACAAAAGACAAAAACAATGCAAAAATATAACAAAAACTATAGAAAATGAGAAAGGTAGAGAGGAAGCAAACAAAAGACAGACAAAACAAAAAAGATGCACAAAATAAACAATAGAAAAAGAAAGGTATAGAGGGAACCACCAAACAAAAGTCACAAAACAAACGATGAAAAAAGTAAACAAATAAACAACAGAAAAACAGAAAGATAGAGAGGGAACAAAAGACAAATAGACAGATAAAACAAACAGATTACGCAATAAATAAAAAATAAATAAAAAAAGAGAAAGGTAGAAAGGGAACAAGCAAACAAAAGACAGACAAACCAAACCAAAATGATGCAAAAAAAAAAAAAAAAAATTATAGAAAAAGAGAAAGGTGGAGAGGAAACAAGCAAACAAAAGACAGACAAAACAAACAAATGATGCAAAAAGAAAAAAATGATAGAAAAAGAGAAAGGTAGAGAGGGAGCAAACAACCAAAAGACAGACAAAAACAAATGATGCAAAAAAAAAGATAGAAAAGGATAAAGGTAGAAAGGGAACAAACAAACAGAGAAAACAAAATGATGCAAAAAATAATCAAACAATAGAAAAAGCAAGATAGAAAGGGAACAAACAAAAGACAGACAAAACAAATAATGCAAAATATAACAAAAACAATAGAAAAAGAAAGGTAGAGAGGGAATCACCAAAGAAAAGTCACAAAACAAACAAATGATGGAAAAAAATAATAGAAAAAGAGAATGATAGAAGGGGAACAAACTTCAAACAAAAGTCACAAAACAAACAAATGAGGCAAAAAAAAACCCTATAAAAAGAGAAAGGTAGAAAGGACAAAAAGCAAACAAAAGACAGACAAAACAAACAAATGATGCAAAAAATAACAAACAATAGAAAAAGAAGAAAGGTAGAGAGGGAGCAAACAGCCAAAAGACAGACAAAACAAACTAAAATGATACAAAAATAAACAATAAAAAGAGAAAGGTAGAGAAGGAACAAACAAAAGAGACAAAACAAACAAATAAAGCAAAAATAACAAACAAACAATAAAAAAGAAAAAAGGTAGAGAGGGAACAAACAACCAGAAGAGAGACAAAACAAATAAATGATACAAAAAATAAACAAAAAAGAGAAAGGTAATGAAAAAAATAAACAAAATTCAAAGAAAAACAAAGAATAGAAAGAAAAATTAGCAAACAAAACAAAAATGTAAAAAGAAAGAACAAACAACTGAATTAAAGAAAGAAACTGAACGAACAGGCAAACGAAAGACAAAACAAACAAATAATACAAGTAAAAAAAAAACAGAAACAACTGAAAGACGTGATTAATAAAAACAAAAAGATGACGACAGAATGAACAAACACAAACAAAAGACAGAATAATATTTTAAATAAGACAAAGAACAGATGAATAAACAAAAACAAACAAAATAATGACAGAAGGACAGACAGAACAAACAAACATAAATAACAACAAAAAAGAATGACAGAAATTATACAATAGGAAAAAAAGAAAGAAAGAAAGAAAAAAAGAAAGAAAGAAAAGAAAGAAAGAAAGGCATGAGCAGGAAAGCAGTAGACTGAAATATATGAAGTGTTGTGTTCCTCCTCCTCAGTCTCGAGGGATCATTAAATCAAACACTGAGCAACGTTTGTGCGGAGCAGCTGATGACAGAAAACATGAGAGAGAGAGACAGACAGAGACTGAGTGGTGGGAGTGGGACGTGTCCTCTCATCTGGGTGGATCATGGGTGCACACAGCACTGCTACAGCACACAGATAACTGCTGCCCATGAACACAACTCTGAGTCACTCAACATGGAGTTTCCTTTGACTCAGAATGAATCATGAGCAGATTTGCATGTAATCTGATTAAAATAACACCTCAGGTGCCCCGTAACTCAAACAGTAGAGCATTACACATATACTGAGCTACACGGATACTTGTGTAAGAGGCAAACGATGGCGCCAATACAGTCTGGGTCAATCCACAACTGCAGCGGCATTTCCAACGGAATCAATTCAAAACTCAATTTTAATGCATTATATTAATTTTACTAATTTTATTGCTATTTTTGAACTTGATAATTGTCTCAGTTGCATAATAGATGGATGACATGCATATTTTTTTTCAATTAAATGAACTGCAAATAATTTCAAGGTCATCATATATGCCAAGTCGCAGTTACGGTTTTCAGTAAAAATCACTTGCATCACAGTTTGACTCTTTGCTATCTAAAAGTGAGTGCAATTGTAAAATGACGTCTCTACAGACAGATGAGCGCATTCTGGGTGGGACGAGAAGCGCAGATGCCTGGTAACCACGGATGAATCAGTATGAATGGACCGATAGAGTAAAGGTGTTCGCCAGGCTATGAGTACAGCGGCTGGGAACGCACGTGTCTGTGAGTCATATGGAAACGTAAAGCGACTGAAAGCGAGTCACAACCCTGCTGTCTTTATGAAGGAGGATGCACATCTAGCTACAAAGCTTAAAAGCTTTTCCAACTGACTTATTCTCAATAGCCGAACCGGAGCATCTTAATACAGGTGCTGATGCAGATGAGATCAGGGGGAGCTCTGAGGTCAGATGCACAGACGGGTTGGACTCAGCTGGCATCGCTTAGACCCTGCGTGAGGAAGGGCCGCCGAAGGGAGGTGAAGCGAATTTATCGAAGACGTGTCCGGGAGAGATTTACGACAACGCTCGGACAGACTGAGAGCAGCCCGATTGGGTCAAAGAGGAGGAGGTGGTCGAAAAAAAAAAAGGATGAGCGAGTACTATCCTCTCTTATCATCGCCCTGCAGTGGGCCATATTTTAGCCATCTACCTGCCGAAGCAGCCTGAACGTGTTGGGCACGGAGACCCCTCTTCAAAGAGCGTCTCGAATCGGCCGTGCGCTCGCACCGTGAGGGAGGGGGTTATTAATAGCCCCAAACACCAATGCTAATGGGGCTCAGCTTTACTGGCTCACCATCAAAGACTCCCATCAGCCCCTGCTACAGATAAAAGGGACAGTTCAACGGATGAGCAGCGCTTATACAAATTGTTACAAGACCCCGTTCTCCAACCAATTCTCCAACAACTGCCTACAGTTCATGAAAATCCCTGTGAAAATGGGGCTTTGCCTGGGGCTTTTCACACTGTTTGGCTGTCATATGGATGTTAGTTAAGCAGTATTAAACCAGTGAGCTGGTTTGGCTCTGGCTGTGTACGTTTCACTTTAAGAGATCATGAAATTGACACAAAAGCTAAAAAGTATGCAGAACAATTCAAAAATACTTTCTTTTGACCACAGTTTAAGGCAGCATCATATGCATTGTTAACAGATGAGGCAATCCCATAATACAACGTGACAAGCTTAAGAAAAACACCATTCAAGATGGCAGACAATGCAAAAGAATATCAGTAATCAAATGTAATTGACTAAACACAAAAAGTGTCATTAAAATGTGTAAAATCTAATTTAAAATACACAATTTTTAATTAATGCATGCCAAAGTTGTAAAAAATGACTAAATATCAAAAATAAATACCAAAAAGTATTAATAAAATGTATCATATCTAATTAAAAATTAGCATTTTTTCAAAACCTGCATTATGTAAGAAAAATGGAGTGCAGCTGGCGGAAAACAAAACCAGAGGTATTTCATATTGCATGGCGGGATAGCACCCTATCCTACAGAAAAGCCTTAAAAACTGCTAAATCTGATTACGTTTCATCTCTTTTAGAAGAAAACAAACACAACCCCATTTATTTACTTAAATACAGTGACTACATTAATAAAAAAATAAAGCATCTATGGTCGTTGACATTTCCCAACAGCACAACAGTAATGACTTTATGAACTACTTTACCTAAATTTGTAACCATGCAGCCGTCAGCCACAGTATTGCATCAGATAAGTGTGTTTTAGATCCTCTAAGGAACAATTCTACTCATTCTCTACTATAGGAGAGGAAGAATTGTATCATTTTTTTAAACCATCTAAACCAACAACATTTATGTTAGACTCTACCTCATCTAAGATGCTAAAAGAGGTGCTTCCAGAAGTCATAGATCCTCTTCTGACTATTATTAATTTGTCATTGTCATTAGGATATGTCCCAAAACCTTCAAAACTTGGCCCCAAAGAACTAGTTAATTACAGACCGATCTTGAATCTCCCTTTTCTGTCAAAGCTACTAGAAAAGGCAATATTCTCACAACTATGTTCATTCTTAGAGAAAAATGGTATCTGCAAGGATTTCCAGTCAGGATTTAGATCGTATCATAGTACTGAAACTGTTCTCATTAGAGTTACAAATGACTTGCTCTTATAAATATAAATAACAAATATGATCCCAATCTAATTCAATTAACACGTATCAAGTATCAACAAAATGTGGTAAATCTTCAATAGATCTTCCAGAAATCTTGATACCAAACTGACACCAAAAAGTATCAATAAAATATCAAGTATATAATTTTGTTTATATATATATATATATATATATATTTTTTTTTTTTTAATTTATTTATTTTTTTCCACTAATTGTGGATGCAAAATGCAATCCCATGATGCACTCCGAAAACAGAGAAAAGGATGAAATGCCAAAAATAAATATAATTTCATTTAATACCAAAAAGTATCAACAAAATGTGGTACATCTAAAAATGCTTTTTTAAAATATCATATGTATATTATTCAATACTTACATATGATAGAATAATTCTAACCTACCTTAATTTGACAAAATTGATGATGAAAAATGTTAAGATTAAGAATGTAATCTCATAATGCATCACCAAAATATGCGAAATCAAAAAAAAAAAAAAAAAAAAAAAAAAAAACACCAAAATTGGTCAATTATGAGGATCCACCTTAGAAACCATTGCCTATATAGGCTTACTAGGTTTTGGAACAGAGCCTTTGTTTCTCTTTGAAAAAGTTTGTTAATGTCTTTCCTATCAATTTACAGTATGTCGTAAGGCAGAAAGAGACAAAGTTCATTGATCCAGCTCATCAAACTGATGTATGTTTTCCCTGCAGCTTTTAAGAGTCTGTTAGGTTTCTCTAGCATACTCCATCATACACACACTGTGGTGAAATACAGTCCTTCTACTGGCTGTGAGGTCACCGGGGTTGCCCATCCAATAAAAGGGCATTGCCTTGTGATAAATTCAGCCCTAAACAGGCCACTTTCTGCCACATGTGCCCACATAAAATCTCTGACTGCGCAGCTGCTGGTAATATAAATAGGCTGAAGGAGCAAATAACCATTCACTGAAAGAAATACATAAACACTGTAAAGCAAATATCACTTTGAGTGTCTACTGATTCTTTCATCAATATGGTGTCACTCCCCAACTTGGATCTGTTTTCCAAATAAAATGCAATGCTGGATGGGAAACATGGATTCTGTAATGTCCATGCTACAATACTACAGTCTCCTGTATGTTTTTCTACACTTGTTAGGTTAAAATAACAATTTTAATTACAAAAAGCATTGTTTGTACTGACTGCTATGACACCTGACAACACCAAAGTCAGCTCATGATTGCAAAAAGATGCATTTACAGTATTTGTAACCAAAGACCGTAATATGCTATGTGAACATTATGTAGACCGTAGCTTGTTTTCTGTCACGGGTATATATGGATGACGGTGTTACCTGAATGCCGCCAGATAGTCTGCGTCCCCCATGGGTGGCTCCAGACCTCCGGTGAAGGCCATGTTCACATTAAAGCCCACGCCTGGACCGATGCCCACCTATAGATAGACACAAACAAGCCACAATTTAATGTGCGGTTTAGTAAACTCTCGTTATTTCCCAAAAAAGGAAATAAAAAGTGGAGCAGATGAGCAGGTATTATGAATCATGCACATTCAAGCTTCCCCAGGGAAACCGCTAAATTAAGGCTGATATCACAGAGCCAATACAGAACAAATCCCAACAATTATGAGCAGAGTATAACTATAATGAGGTTTTATTTGAAAGCCAAATGGACTTTGACTAATACCAGAATTTAGGGCTACAACGAGTCAATTGAATTTCAATCCCCTCATTAGTTGAGAGGCAGAAGCTGACTTAACGGATTAATGATAATGAGCATTAATTAGAACTGAGAAAATTGGAGTCAAATAAGTGGAAACTGTCTTTTGCATCGCTCATGTCAGGTTAATGTGTGATATTCAGAAAATACAGTGTGAGGTCCAAAAGTTTTGGTCCAAAGATTTTTTCATTAAAAAACAAATTTTCTGAACCTAAAAAGAGCATAGAATATTAAACATTTTGTTTTTATTTTTCCTTTTTTTTTAGCCTGACATTTTCCAAAACTGTTTATTTCCAAGTTTAAATCTGATTTTTAATCTCTGATTTTCAGTGTAGTCTCAGAATTTTTTAGCAACATATTTTAGAGCATTTACATGCATACATTGCCATTTAAAAGTTCGGAAACAGTAAGATGCTTTTAAAGAAGATTCTTATGCTCATCAAGCCTGCATTTATTGGATCAAAAATCCAGAAAAAACAGTAATATTGTGAAATATTATTTCAATGTAAAATAACTGTTTTCTATGTGAATAGATTTTAAAATATAATTTATTTCTGTGATGCAAAGCTGAATTTTCAGCATCATTACTCCAGTCTTAAGTGTCACATGTGATAAACTGATATAAAATATTTATATTTCAAATACATTTAGCTCTTTTCAATTTTTTATTCATCAAATAATCCTGAAAAAAGAATCATAGGTTCCAAAAAAAAAAATATAAAAGTAATAAATCAGCATATTAGTATAATTTCTGAAGGATCGTGTGACACTGAAGACAGGAGTAATGGCTGATGAAAATTCAGCTTGCATCAGCAAAATAAATTCTATTTTAAAACATATTAAAATAGAAAACCATTATTTTAAACCTAATAATTTTACAAAATGTTACAGTTTTTTTTCTGTATTTTTGATCAACAAAATGCAGCCTTGATGAGCATAAGAGAATTCATAAAAAAAGAACAACAACAACAAAAAAAAACAACAACATTAAAAATCTTACTGATGCCGAATTTTTTGAATGACAGTGTATGTAAATATTGTCATATTTCTTGCATTTTTAATTTACATGGCAACAATGACTGTTTGGTATAATTTGTGGTTTCTCTTACTGAAAATAAAAACAAAAGGAAATTGGACAAATATAATATTTTTCAGATGGTTTAGTGTGAATATACATTATATATGTGAGTAATATAAAATATTAAGCAGCACAACTGTTTTTAACACTGATAATAAATCAGCATATTAGAATGATTTCTGAAGGATCATGTGACACTGAAAACTGGAGTTATGGCTGATGAAAATTCAGCATTGCATCACAGAAATAAATTATATTTTAAAACATTAAAACAGAAAACCATTATTTTAAACTGTAATAATATTACAAAATATTACAGTTTTTTTCTGTATTTTTGATCAAGTAAATGCAGCCTTGATGAGCACAAGAGAATTCTTAAAAAATAATAATAAACAAACAAAAAACAAAAACAAAAAACAAACAAACATTAAAAATCTTACTAACGCTGAATTTTTGAGCTGCAGTGTATGTAAATTTGGTCATATTTCTTGCATTTTTGATTTACATGGCAACAATGACTATTTGCTATAAATTATGGTTTCTCTTACTGAAAATAAAAACAAAAGAAAATTGGACAAAAGAATATTTTTTGCAGATACATTATATATGTGAGTAATATAAAATATTAAGCAGCACAA
>NC_066877.1:30600970-30708470 GCF_022985175.1 Labeo rohita
GCTAGTCCTTCCAAATAAAACTGGCGTGAGTCAGTGTGGAGATAACGCTGGCCTACTGTGCTGTATTCACCTCACCGATAATTTGCATGACTGTACCGAAGCCAGCGTGAGTGCTGGAAGTCCTGTTGTCTTGGCCAGGCGATTCACTGCAGTGCTGGAATTCATTTATGTGAGAGGATAGTGTGTATCACACTGATTTATGATGCTGTGTGTGTTTTTAAAGTGGATGCTGATATCAGCTGTGGAGTTATTTTGAGATCATAGAGATGCAGTGAGGACGTACATGGGAGTGCTCTCCTCAGCGTGGTGTCCTGGAGGTCGTACCACAGCAAAGCCGTTCTGTGAACACAAAAAAATGACATTTTTAAATGACTTTTTTTAAAATGACATGTTATTATTTAAATTGTATATTAATTATTGTTACATTGTTAATTATTAAAATAAAAAGTGGCACACTTTTTTTTGCTTCTATAAAAGTTTAATGATACTACAATGGGTCAAAATGTTGCAATATATTAAAGTTTTTTGAGTATTCTGACATTTTATGACATTTGCCTGATGAAATTTTTAACTGGGTGGAAACACTGAATTGTATTATAGTTTTATGGGAGCAGATAAAACAGTGCGCTAAAAAAAGAAAGAAAAAAATTACAAAAAAGTAACAATTATTAATGTAGAATTTGATTAATAATAACTGATGAATAATTGATTCAATACCTTTAGTCTAATATTTTACCCAACATACTTAAAAAAAAAAAAAAAAAAAAAAAAAACACATTAAATATTTTGCGTCTATACTCTAAATGATAATATCATGTAAATATAAAACATAAATAAAGGCTCAATAATTTATAAAATTAATAATAAAAAAAAAAAAAATGCAGACGTAAATAAATAAGCAAATAATAAATGTTATAAAAATGTAGGAGCATATAATTGATTAAATACCTTCATTTATTTAGTTTAATATTTCATCCAATATACTTAAAAATGCATTTAATATTACAATTAAGAAAAAAAAATGAAAAATAAGAATAGAAAAATAGAACAAAATAAGGGAATAATGTGGATTACAAAGAATGATTACAAAATTGCACACTGCACCCATAAAAAACAGTTTCTATGAAGTGAAATATTCTGTCTCTGTACTGTAAAATGTAATAACATAAATATTGAAAAATAATAATCAATAATCTATAAAAGTAGTAGTAAATAATACAAATAATAATACAAATTAAAGTAATAAAAACAATTATTAAATGAAAACATGCTTGATTAAATGCCTTAATTTTAGTTTAATATTGTATTCAATATACTTAAAATGCATCTAATATTAATGTAAAAAAAAAAATGAAAAAATGGGAAAAAATTTAAATAAAAAAGGGGGAAAAATACAGATTACAAAGGATGATTACAAAAAATTAAGAAAGATCGATGCAATTAAGCATAAATGCAATTAAGCAATTTCTATGCCATTAAATATTTTTGTCTCTATACTGTAAAATGCAATAACAAACGTTAAAAATAACGGATCAATAATTTATAAACTTAATGATCAATAAAATTAATAATAAAAATAAATAATAAAGGAACATATAATTGATTAAATACCTTAATTTATTTAGTTTAAATTTCATCCAATATATTTAAAAAAATACATTTAATATTAAAATTAAGGAGAATTCAGATTTCATCTCACAATTTTGACTTTTTGGATTAGAAATTGAGTTTTCAACTCCAAATTCTGATTTTTTTCCCCAGAATTCTGTTTACATCTCACAATTTCAACTTTTTTGATTACAATTCAGAGTTTACATTTCGTAATTCCATTTCGCAATTCAGATTTCCCCCCCCTAGAATTCTGTTTACATCTCACAATAATTTTTTTTTTTGCCTATAATTCAGTTTTCATCTCACAATTTTGACATTTTTGTTTACAATTTAGTTTTCATTTCACAATCCACATCTTGGTTAGAATTCTGAGTTACCATCTCATAATTTTGACTATTTTACTTAGAATTCTGAGTTTGCATCTCACAATTATGATTTTTTTTTTTTTTTAGAATTCTGTTTACATCTCACAATTTTTACTTTTTTCACAGTTCTGACTATTTTGCTTATAATTTTGAGTTTGCATCTCAGAATTCAGATTTGTTTTTAGAACTGTTTGCATCTCACAATTTAGCTTTTTTTCTTAAAATTCTGAATTCTCACAACTCGATTTTTATTTTCAGAATTCTGTTTACATCTCACAATTTTGACTATTTTACTTAGAATTCTGAGTTTGCATCTCACAATTCTGATTCTTTTTTAGAATTCTGTTTTTCAGAATTCATCTCTCAATTTTGACTATTTTGATTGGAATTCTGAGTTTGCATCTCACAGTTTTAACCTTTTTTAAGTTTACGTCTTACCATTCTGAATTTATACCTCACAAGAAAAAGGCCAGAAAACAAGTCAGAAATGCAAGAAAAATCTTCAGAATTATGTGCTAAAAAGTCACAACTACCTTTTTTATATTACTATTCCATGGAATAAATAAGCTTCCATAGAAAGAACACAATTCAGACTCTAAATTCTGATTGGATGAGCATTAATTATACATCTGTGACCACTGAGCTTGTGAGAGAGTGTGTCAGTCTTACCCTCAGCTCTCCTGAAGCCACTTTAAACACCAAATCCACTACAGATCCCACAGCCAGACGAGCAGCACTGGACGAATGAACTTCATTCCAGATAGTGTCACTGTCAACCTGTTAACACACACAAACACATGTCTGATAAATTGATCTATCTTTATATAATAAAAAAAAAAAAAAAAAAAAAAAAAAAAGAAATTTGGAAAAATAAACAGTATATTATATTAAATATAAATATATAAAGTATATTAAATGTTACAGACATTTAAAAAATATTATACTTTTTTTTTTTTTAATTATTACAAATATAAACACCTATATCCCATTAATTAAATATTACACTTAATGATGATTGCAATCACAATTAAATAGTACTGTACATCCTTAAGTTAGTGAGCACTGAACTACATTCAGTGGTTCTTAGGATGTGTTTTCATGGCTATGAGGGGAAAGTCTCTCATACAGCTGTTTTCTCACTGCTGACAGACTACACAGGACAGAAGTGAGATGTTTACTCAAGCGGACGGCAAACAGACACAGGAGAGTACATGAGCCTTTCACACCCAACCGTTCCCAAACATCCTCTTTTGTGTCTTTCTCGTTCTCACAGAGGAGCTTGATTGCCGAGCAATCAGGAAGAGAAAGCGTCACACTGAGAACGACACACTAACAACACTGTCACAAAAACGCCACAGGCTCTTGTGATACCTAATGCACGACACTAAGGACACAAGCATGCTGGGAGTTTAGGGCAGACGGGCTGAGGACGGGAGTTTATTCTGTGACACGAAAGGCAAATAGTGGCGGGAGAGAGCTGGCTTGGAAAGGGGGGCATTCCCAGAATGCTTAGAGACAGAAAACAGCCATTCATCAGGCATTACTGATTATGCTCACACACGTCTGCCCTACAGCCGGCAATTACTGCACAAATGAACACACACGTACACACAGGAACACACACACTAATACTTCAGCACTTAAATGGGGTCATGGGTAAAATAGAGAATAATTCATGAGGCGTAAACTACCGGCTTTATAGATCAACAGGTGCTCAAAGTGCAGAATAACATCTCGTACACTTCAAGTTTGACATCAAGTGCGTTTTTTAATTAATAGTGTTTAGCTACAACAAGAATCATTGTTATTATTGCTCATATTAAAAAAATAGGGAACAATAATGTGGCATGAACAAGACCTAGAGAAAAAGTGTAAATTACATAGAATAAGGGGGAATCTGAGCCATATATTCAGAACAGAATATCATAAAAAAAATTATACATTGTGTTAAATAAAAAAAATCATAAAAATGATATAAAACTGCTGTTTTAAATAACAGAATGATATTTTTACAATTACATAATTATGTAAACAAATATAATAATAATATACATTTTTTATAATAATTTTAACTTTACAATATTAAAAAAAATAATGCTGTTAAAATAAATAATTAAAATAATTACAGTTTTGAAATTTTGGCCTGTATTCAATGCGCATTTGTTCAGAAAACACAAAAACCTAGTTTCTTTTATTATTGTTGTCGTTGCTAGATTTTTTTTTCAATATTACAAATTACATGAAATATTATTTTAAAACAATAAGCATGAAAAATCAAATGTTAAATAATTAAGAAGCAATTATACATTATTTTTATGATAATAAATGTAATATATAATAATGCAGTATAAAACAAATAAAAATAATTTAACAAATTACCATTTTAAATAATAAAATGCTAACTGTATAGTAATATAATTATGTAAAAAAAAAAAAAAAACAATCTTACACAATTTTTATGATAATTTAAATTGTATAATATAAAAAATGCTGTTTAAAACATACAAATAAATAAATAATAAATAAATTAGTTTTTACATTTTGGCCTGTATTCCAATGTGCATTTGTTCATAAAACACAAAAATCTAGTTTCTTTTATTATTATTATTTGTTGCTAGTTTTTCAAATATAAAAAATGACATAAATGATTATTTTATAATAACAAAAATATTGCTTTAAATAATATATAAATATAAATGCAGTTTAAAATAAATAAAATAAAAATATGTATTGTAATGTATTGTAATAAATAAAATTTAAATTTTTGTAAATAAATAATAATATACATTTTTTATAATAATTTCAGTTTTACAATATTAAAAAATACTGTTTTAAATAAATAAATAAATAAATACATTGTTACATTTTGCCTGTATTCGAATGTGCATTTGTCCATAAAACACAAAAATCTTTTATTATTATATTTGTTGTTAGTTTATTTCATATTACAAATTACATAAATTATTATTTTAAAATAATAAACATGAAAAAACATAATTTTAAAGAATTAAAAAGTAATTATACATTATTATATAATAATAAATTAATATAATATATAATAATGCAGTTTAAAATAAAAATAATAAAAATAAATAATATATTATTATTATTACTATTATTTTATTTATTTATTTTTTCAAAGGGGAAAAGTTTTTTGTTTTTACATTCTTTAGTTTTGTGCATTAAACAGAAAAAAATAGCAATTTAAAAATATATGTACAGATTTTTTATTTCCAAGTATTGTATATATCTGAAATATTTAAACTAGTGAAAGCAGGGCCTTTAAAATGGTGAATTACCAAAAGTCGTCTTCCAATAACCGACTGCCAATAAAACGTCCTTCTCGTCCACAACATCATCACGCTCTACTTACAGTACGGTTTTCCAATAAACCACATACAAACATTGAACTCATTTCTGTTAAAGTGCTCGAAACATCTTAGAGGAAGGAATATTAGGACAGTCTGGGTCTCTGCAACAGCACGTGGAGGGGAAACGGACGAAATAAGCACTTAATGAAACAACAAGCTGGCAACAAGAAAGACGGCGAGAGGGAAGTGAGAAATCTGGAGAACCGCTGAGGCGCTCCGAAGGGGTTTACCAAGCTTGGGTCTCCCTCTCAGAATACATATTCTCCATCCATTTATGAATTCGGCTTTTCAATGGCATGAGCGCTCAAGGGCAACGTAAAAAAACCTCTGGTCTTTTCAAGCTCCGCCAAGAATGACTTTGTCACGAATTACGAGCCTGTGGTGCATTTAAAACAGAAGAAAAAAAAAACGAATTGGGGAACAGAGAGAGAGAGAGAAAAGCTTGGGAAATGAGAGAGAGAGCTAATGAAAAAGAGAAAGAGTGCATGATGAAGGAATTTACTGTAGAAATAAAAGAGAGAGAGAGCAAAAAGATGTGACATATACATTCTAGCATATTCTATGGAGTGCAATTATGATCCCTTAAAATACTGCCTATATAGGCAGCTCCAAGTTTTGGAACAGACCCATTATAAAACACTAAAAAAGAGTGGGTGTTTCAATGTTATTGGTGTAAAAATTTAAAACCACTAAGCTTTAATGCATATCAGTGTTATTTTAGTTTCACTGAGTTACTACTATAGTTTTTGTAATATTTTAAACTAGATTTTTTTTGTATATTTTCTGTTTTCATGTTAATTTTAGTTTAAGTTTTAGCATTATATATATATTTTATTAATTTAAGGTAAATAATAAAATGGTGCCTTGGCAACTAGCTGAATTTTTTTTTATAAAAATAAATACAAATATAAAAACTAAACTAAAAAATAACATGCGTTTTGTATGATCATTATTATAACATTTTGTATGCATTTTGTATAATCTTTTATTATTAAAAAAATCTAAACGCATGTTATTTTTAATTTAGTACTGACCTGAAAAAGATATTTCACATAAAAGACATTTACAAATAGTCCACAAGAGAAAATAATAGTTGAATTAATGAAATTACCCTATTTAAAAGTTTACATATATTTGATTCTTAATATTGCGTTATTGCCTGAATGATCTACAGCTGTGTTTTTTTGTTTGTTTGTCTGATTTTGTTTATTAGTAGTTATTAATGAAACCCCTGTTTTTTCTGAACAGTTAAACTGCCCACTGTTCTTCAGAAATTCCTTCAGGTCTCACCAATTCTTTTTTTTTTTTTTTTTTTTTTTTTTTTTAGCATTTTTGTGTATTTGAACCCTTTCCAACAATGACTATATGATTCATCTTTTCACACTGAGAACAACTGAGGGACTCATATGCAACTATTACAGAAGGTTCAAATGCTCACCGATGCTCCAGAAGGAAACACAATGCATTAAGATCCGGGGGGTGAAAACTTTTTGAATTTGAAGATCAGGGAAAATTTCACTTCTTTTGTCTTCTGGGAAACATGTAACTATCTTCTGTAGCTTCAGAATGTCAGTACTAAATGAAAAAATATGATATTTAGGCAAAAACAAAAGTCTCTATTCAGTTCAAAAGTTTTCACCCCCCGGATCTTAATGCATTGTGTTTCCTTCTGGAGCATCAGTGAGCATTTGAACCTTCTGTAGTAGTTGCATATGATGCCCTCAGTTGTCCTCAGTGTGAAAAGATGAATCTCAAAATCGTACAGTCATTGCTGGAAAGGGTTCAAATACACAAAAATGCTGAAAAACCAAAGACTTTGTGGGACCTGAAGAATTTTTTCTTAAGAACAGCGGGCAGTTTAACTCTTCATGATAAACAAGGGACTCATAAACAACATTCACTAAACAATAAAAACACAGCTGTGGATCATTCATGGTAACAACACAGTATTAAGAATGAAGCGTATGAAAAAATTGAATGGGGTCACTACTTTTTTCTCTTGTGGTTTATATGTAAACATCTTTTATGTGAAATATCTTATTCAGCTCATTACTAAATAATAAAATAACATGCATTTTGTATGATCCCTCTTATTTTGGTAAAATATTTAGCAGATTCTGCAAGGTGTATGTAAACTGTATATATAAACTACACTAACCCTAGTGCATATTTATCCACATATGCAGTTAAAAAAACATATGAACAAACCAAAAAACTTGGCAAAAGACATGAAAACATTAGGGCTTAAGCCCCAAAAGCCCACCCCAACGTGGTCCCTGGTGTAAAAGCGGTAACAGTAATAGGGTGATGTTGTAGACACTGAGGTTTGGGGGCGCAGGTCTCAGGCAGGGCTGGGGAGCGTGTTGGAATGAACAAGCACAGTTTATCTTCACCCTGACAGGCTAATTTTCGCTGTAGAGATGCAGGAAGACAACAATTTTGTTCCATTTCCATAAAAGAGTCCAGAGCCCTTCTGTTTCTCACCATTCAGCTCAAAGACTGTGACTTCAGCCAGACAGGACCGCCTGCCATTTATCAGTCCCCCTCCAACAGCCCTGCCTGGGGTCACACCATTAAACTAATACACACACACACACACACACACACACACACATTCACCTTCAAAAACCAAATCCACCTCACAGAGTCTGGAAGTATAAAAACAAATCTATCACAATTATGAAATTTGTCAAACTATTAAATGTCAGACAGATAATCGTTTTAAATTCATTGTTTAAACTGTTATAAACTGTGATTATATATTATATATACACAATATATTAGGGTAAAAGTTGTGCACAAAAACACTGATATGGTTTTATATACAGTGCTGTTCAAAAGTTTGGGATTAGTAAGATTTTTAAGGTTAAAGAAGATTCTTATGCTCATCAAGGCTGCATTTATTTGATTAAAAATACAGAAAAAATGGTCATTTTGCGAAATATTATTGCAATTTAAAATACCAGATTTCTATTTAATATACTTTAAAATAGAATTTATTCCTGTGAAGCAAAGCTGAATTTTCAGCATCATTACTCCAGTCTTAAGTGTCACATGATCCTTCAGAAATCATTCTAATATGCTTATTTATTATCAATGTTGGAAACAGTATTTTTTTGGAACCTGTAATTATAAAAAGTAAAAAAAGAACAGTGTTTATTCAAAACAGAAATTTTGTGTTACAATATTAACATATAGTGGGTCAAATTTTTCTTCCTTTTTTTTAATTTATCTTTTCTTTTTTTTCAAGAAATTAACTATTTTATTCAGCAAGGATGTGTTAAATGGATAAAAGGTGATAGTAAAGACTTACATTGTTAGAAAAGATTTCTATTTTGAATAAATGCGGTTCTTTTTAACTTTTTATTCATCAAAGACTCAAAGAAAAAAGTATCAGAGGTTCCAAAAATAATGAAAATTCAGGGCTTCATCACAGAAATAAATGATATTTTAAAGTATATTAAAATAGAAACCAATATTAGAAATAGCAAAAATATTTCACAATATTACTATTTTTTTCTGTATTTTTGATCAAATAAATACAGCTTTGATGAGCTATTAAAAAACATTAAAATTCCTACTGATCACAAACTTTTGAACGGCAGTGTACATACACAATAATTCAAAAGTTGGGGCTTCTTTTATGCTCACCCTGGATTTGGTGCATTTGTTTGATTAAGAATACAGTAAAAAAAGCAATATTGTGAAATGTTATTAGAATTTAAAACTTTTTTTTTTTCTATTTTAACATATTTGAATATGTAATTTCTTCCTGTGATGCAAAGCTGAATTTTTAGCTTCATTACTTCAGTCTTCAGTGTCACATGATCCTTCAGAAATCATTCTAATATGCTGATTTACTGCTCATATAAATAAAATACTACAAAATAAAATAAAATAAAATGTAAAATAAAATAAATGTGTAGGAACTTGAAACAAAAAAAAAAAAATGAAACTAGTTCAATGTTTTTATATTATCTTAACATTTCACTGTTTGAAAGGTAAAACTTAATATAGTCTTCTTGTAGCTCAAACAATAGAGAATGGTGTAAAGCTATGGCAATTTCATAGATTCAAATCCTAAAACAGATGCATATTTTATGCAATGTAAGTCACTTTGCATGAAAGCATGTAAATGCAATGTAAAATGCAAAAATGCAATGTTAGCGTAATGATTACATTATCCCAAATAGTCATGATTAGGTGCAAATAGTTGCAATTTAGCATCATTACTCCAGTCTTCAGTGTCACATGATCCTTTAGAAATCATTCTAATATGCTGATTTACTGCACAGATGTAATAAAATAATATCTAAAATAAAACTAATTTATTTAGATTACTATTATAAAACATTTGTGCATGACTTTTTGTCTTTAAAACAATTTTTAAAAGAGTCTTTCAGCCAATATGCACTTCCTTTTTTATGATGTTTTGCTTCACTAAATGTGTATAGGAGCTTATAACAGCCAAAAACGTATGGAAATACTTCACTGTTTCTATTATCTTGACATTTCCATATTTGGATGGCAAATTTTAATACAGCTTCAATGTAGCTCAAACAATAGAGAATGGTAAAAGCCATTCCCAAAATAGATAAAAAGCATATTTTGAATGAAATGTAAGCCACTCTGCATGAAGGCATTTGCCAAACACATTAATGTAAAAGCAAAACTGCAATGCTAGCATAATGATTACGTTATCTCAAATAGTCATGATTAGGTGCAATAGCTGCAATAGGCCAAGCCCTGGAAAAAAGAACAACTTCCCTTTGACGTATGGATATGTCACACTAACAACAAACTACGCCGTCTACTTTCACATGAATGACTGAACTATCTCTCCATTCATTACAGGAAACCATTCACGGTCTGTCTGAATCATTCACCTACACCGGGAGGGGAGGGCACAAGCAGAATGAGAGAAGTGAGGATGAGTACTTCCTGTTCCAGAGCCGTGAAAGAGTGTGGCTGACACTGTCCACTCAGCACTGAAGAACAAGTCTATCCATTCATTCATCATCATCAGAGAATACACACACACACACACACACACACCCCGCACACAGCTTGTTTATAGAAAACATCTGGACACAATTACCCGCTCGGCAGAGAGGAGAGCAACAGTTTTTGTTGCCGCTGGAGTTCGGGGGAGGGAGAACAAACAGGACTGTTATTTACACACGGGAAAGAAAGAGAAACTCACCCCGATTCCTCCGCACGGCAGTCTCACGAACATGGGTGTCACTGAGCCTGATAAGAAAGAGAGAGAAAAAGACAGAAAGATCATCAGCATCACTGAGCTAATCGTCTTCTGCATG
The DNA here is from genome assembly GCF_022985175.1 of Labeo rohita. NCBI lineage: Eukaryota > Metazoa > Chordata > Actinopteri > Cypriniformes > Cyprinidae > Labeo > Labeo rohita. The sequence goes on from NC_066877.1 coordinate 30,611,636, forward strand.
TGAATATCAAAATGTGTGTGCATGAGTCATATCTGTTACATGTCAGGCCAGAAATACACTTGGCTAACAGTGTTTTTGCACCACTTTTCAGTGGAGGAGATGAATTTGGAGCACGACTATGACAGAACTAATTTTACAGTTGTATAGCAGTTTGGTAAGACAGAAAGTTGCAAAATGATCTTAAGGCACTATTTTTATTGCATTGACTGCACAATTATATATGCAAAAACACAGTGCAACTGATCTTTCAAATGATGACTTTTACAATCTGATTCTTTTTAAAGGGGTCATCGGATGCCCATTTTCCACAAGTTGATATGATTCTTTAGGGTCTTAATGAAAAGTCTATAACATACTTTGGTAAAAAATTCTCAATGGTTGTGTAAAACATCACCCTTTTTACCTTGCCAAAATCAGCTCTGCAAAAATTATCCTGTTCTGGTCAAGGTAGCTTTAAATGTTAATGAGCTCTGCTCGCCCCGCCCCTCTCTTCTCTTGGTGGAGTGACGAGCCTGTTTACTTTAACCGCATTTAGCCTCTAAAACTTGCTAAATAGCACGTTATTAGGAAAGGTGATCGCAAATATTCATAAAAAAAAAAAACACTTATACTCACTTCTGCTGTAAGTGAAGCTGGATCATGAATGATTTCCGCGAACATAGACGGATATATGTATACACAAAAAAACGTAATCTACTGCATCTTCAGCGGCTCAGATGTCGGGAGTAAATGACGACTACTATGTTCATTATTACATTCAGCAACACAACACCTCAATCGCTCAATCTGAGATATTCTTGTCTAACTTACATCCCTGCTCCGGCATCGAAACAATGGAGGTCGGACTGTTACAGCTGATCTGAGGTAAGACGCTCATGTCAATCAACTATCGTGGGAGCGGCCTCTGTCGACAGGCATCTGAGAACGGCTCGATTTGAAAAAGGGGATATTATTTTTACAGATTAATTATAAACCACTGCATGGATTTTTATCATTATAGGGTCGATTTGTATATACACTGCCAACACACATTAATGTTCAAACAACATGTAAAAGTGAACTTTGCATCTGATGACCCCTTTAAGTGAATTAAAAACATATAATGCGCTCTGTCTCATCTGATTTAAAAAAATTATGAAACTTATCAGTTGATTTTAGTGAATCAAAAACATAGTGCAACCAGCGTCACTTGTTTCACAAACCAATGTCTCTTATAAAAACAGCTCTTTTTACTGAATCAAAAACATACAGTGTAACCAGTGTTATTTTATTTGAAAAACTAATGACTCATAAGTTCTTTTTAATGAATCCAAAATAATGTCAAACAAGTGTAATCCAATTCATAAACAAAAGACTGGTCGTGCAAACTTGTGCATTTGATTCAAAACAAATCTCTTATAAGCAAGTACTTTTTAGTGAAAAAAAAATAATATATATATATTATATATTAATTATATATTATATTATATTATATTATATATATACACATAGGCCTAGTGCAACCCATATCATTTGAATCACAAAAAAATGATTCTTTAGTCATCTTATTTAATTGAACCAAAAACAGTGCAACCAGTGTCATTTGATTCATAAAACTGACACAAAAACTCTTATGATCTGATTCTTTTTCGCGAATCAATAAACATGTAGTGCAACCTGTGTTATCTGATTAAAAAAAAATTAATGAATCTGAAGTCAGTTCATTTTAGAGAATCAAAAATATATAGTGCAACCAGCATCATTTGATTCACAAATGAATGACTCTTATGAAAGAGTTCTTTTTAGTGAATCCAAAACATGCAGTGAAACAAGTATAATCCAATTCATAAACAAATGACTCTTAGGAGCTGGTTCTTTTTAGTGAATCAAAAAACTATAGTGCAACCCATATCATTTGAATCACAAACCAATGATTCTTGAGTCGTCTCTTTTAAGAATGAATCAAAAACAGTGCAACCAGTGTCATCTGATTCACAAACTGATGGTTCATGATCTGATTCTTTTATGTGAATCAAAAAGATGTAGTTCAACCTGTGTCATTTGATTAAAAAATGTATTAATCTTATAAGAGAGTTCATTTTAGTGAGTCAAAAATATATGGTGTGACCAGCATCATTTGATTCACAAATTAATGACTCTTATAAATTGGTTCTTTTTAATAAATCCAAAACACACAGTAAAACAAAGGTAATCAAATCAATAAACAAATGACTCTCATGAACTGGTTCTTTTTAGTGAATCAAAAATATATAGTGCAACCCATGTCATTTAAATCATGAATAAATGATTCTTGAGTCCAACCAGTGTCATCTGATTCATAAACTGATGATTCTTATGATCTGGTTCTTTAAGTGAATAAAAAAAAAACATAATGCAACCTGTCATTTCATTCACAAACAAATAACTCTTATGAAAGGGCTGTTTTTAGTAAATCAAAAACATACAGTGTGAACCAGTGACATTTGATTTACAAACGAATGACTCATAAGTTGGTTCTTTTTAATGAATCTAAAACATACAGTGAAACAAGCGTAATCCAATTCATAAGTGACTCTCATGAACTGGTTCTTTTTAATGAATAAAAAATAAAAAAATAAAAAACATGTAGTGCAACCCATGCCATTTGATTAAATAAAATTAATGAATCTTATTAGTCAGTTCATTTTAATGCATCAAAAACATATAGTGCAACCAGTGTCACTTAATTCACAAACCGATGACTCTTATACAACAGCTCTTTTTAGTAAATCAGATACATACAGTATAACCAGTGTCATTTCATTCACAAATCAATGACTCTTATGATTTGGTTCTTTTTTAGTGAATCCAAAACATACAGTGAAACAACTGTAATCCAATTCATAAGCAAATGACTCTTAGGAGCTGGTTCTTTTTAGTGAATCAAAAAAATATAGTGCAGCCAGTGCCATTTGATTCACAAACTAATGACTCATAAATTGGTTCGTTTTAATGAATCCAAAACATACAGTAAAACAAGTGTAATCCAATTCATAAACAAATGACTCTTATGAATATCAATCTGTGTATCTGATTCAAAACAGATCTCTTATTAGCCATTTTTAGTGAATCAAAACAATATAGTACAACCCATGTCATATGAATCATGAACCAATAGTTCTTGAGTCGTCTCATTTAAGTGAATAAAAACATAGTGCAACCAACGTCATCTAATTCACAAACTGACGATTCAAAATCTGATTCTATTATGTGAATCAAAAACATAGTGCAGCCCGTGTCATCTGATTAAAAAATAACTGTATCTTATAAGTCTGTTAATTTTAATAAATCAAAAATATGTGGTGCAACCAGCATCCTTTGATTCACAAACAAATGAGTCTTATGAAACAGATCTTTTTAATAAATCAAAAACATTTAGTGTAACCAGTGTCGTTTGATTCACAAACCAGTGACTCTTATGAGTTGGTTCCTTTTAGTGAATCCAAAACATACAGTGAAACAAGTGTGATCAATTAATAAACAATGACTCTTAGGAGCTGGTTCTCTTTAGTGAATCAAAAACATAGCGCAACCTGTGTAATTTGATTCATAAACTAATGGCTTTGTAATGACTCTTACAAGCCAGTTCTTTTTAGACAGTTAAGTGTTGGTTCTGTTAAATGAATCAAAAACATTTTGTGCAACCTGTGTTATTTGAATCACAAACCCACAGATTTTTTAAGCGAATCAAAAACAAGTAAAACAAGTGTTTTTGATTTACAAACTAATGACTCTTATGAGTGAATTCTTTTAGCAAATCAAAACCATATAGTATAAACAGTTTAATTTGATTCACAAACTAATGAGTCTAATGAGTCTTATAAGACGGGACTTTTCTTGTAAAATCAAAAACATATAGTGCAACAAGTGTAATTTGATTCAAGAACAAGCAAGTCTTATGAGCTGATTCTTTTTAGTGAATCAGAAACATACAGTGCAATTAGCATAGTATTATTCACAAATCACTGACTCTTATGAGCCAACTTTTTTTTTAGTGAATCAAAAACATTCAGTGCAACCAGTTCAATTTGATTCAACGAATTGACTCATGTGCTGGTTCTTTTAAATTCATTAAAAACTTATCAATGTAGGTTGATCAACAAAAACTCTTATTAGCTGACTATTTTTAGTAAACCAATGAGTGCAACCATTAAGGTCTGACTAATGATGCAATGACTCTTATGAGCCAGTTCTTTTCATCACTCAAAAAGACTCACAAACTCAGTTATCGGTCTGAATCAGTCCAACAAACATTTCACTACATGAATCGGTCCCATCAGTTACTGAATTATGGAAATGCTTCAAGTGAACTTGAAGCAAGAATTAATTTAAATCAATTAAACATTCTTTAAACTAAATTTTATATTAGGGATTCCTCTGCTGCACAAAAAGAATGATATTTGTGCTGCCCATGCATTGCAAAGCATTGCAATTCTTGTTTGCATGCTTACAGTATATACTGTTGTGCTAACTTATGTCATATAAACATAGTTAATAGCATTAGCACACACAAAAATGCAATGCAACAGAAAAAAAACGTCAATCGGACGCATATGTAAATAGACAAACAATTAAAAATCAGCACAGATGGACCACCAACCCCGAACACTCAACAAAATCACGGCATTGACCATCCCCTACTATATTAGTGCACAAACGCACATGCAATAATCCAACGTTTCTCAATGAGGCAAAGCATCTATTGATTAAAATTGCCCTATTTTTCAAATCAATCGTGCTTATGAAGCAACACATTGTTGCGAGATCAAAAGTCTTTTGAATAAACCGACCCAATCAGATAGGAAAGGTGGAAGCATATCGCCTCCGTACCCGACGTGTGTGAAATATCCATGCGTTTGCATGTGTGTGTGCGAGCGGGCATGTTGTCGAAGCGCGTGTTTGATCGCTGCATGAGGGGGCCGGAGCTGAAGTCATGGAAAACTGCATGTGTGGTTGTTATTGGCAGAGAGGTGACGGCCTTGACGGACAGCTCAGGGGCAAACTCAGATCAAGGCCACGACTGATGAAAGCAGAGAGTGGGCTGAAGGAGAGGAACGCCAGCGAGTTTGGGATGGGGAGGGAACGACAACGGGCCAAAAAAAGAAATGAAACGAACTGCAGCATTTAGGAAACATGCTGTAAGGCGGATCTGGCTGCAGAAGCGTAAATAATGTGGATAATTGCAGAAGACTAGGCGAAGTGCTTCATGGGCTAATAACTGAGAAGGCCATCAGAGACTTCAACTGTCGCAGAGAGAGAAATACAACAATACGCTCATTCACAAAACTTATTCAGATTCAGCCCATGGTGTTGTCAGGTGTGTGTGTGTGTGTGTGTGTGTGTATATATGTGTGTGTTAGCTCTTACTGTCCAGTTTCTGTCTAAGAGGGTTGGTTCCGTAAAGCAGCACATGAGCCTCAGAGTGGACAGTCTGTAGCTCCTCCAGAGTGGCTTTTCTGCCTCGAATACACTGGGGGATAAAAGAGAGAGAGTAAACCTCAGTAAAACCTCAGTAAAACCTCAGTAAGAAAAGGCGGAGTGATATATGATGACATGGATGGAGTGGAGGCTGTGCATTTTAATCTTGTGTTGCAACAGACTCACATTAATCTGCTAAAATGCAGTTTTCATTTTGAGGCTTTAATGGCTTTTTCGCATGCATTTTTGTTTAAATATAGTGCAAAATATTTTTCATTGAAATGTAACAATTTTGTGTATATTCCATATTTTACACCATGAACTAATGTTCAAAAGTTTGTCAGTAAAATGCTCTTTTGTCTCTCGTGCTCATCAAGGTTGCATTCACTTGATCAAAAATACTAGAAAAACAGTAATATTGTGAAAATGTTTTACAGTTTAAAATATCTTTAGTCTATTTGAATATATTTTAAAATTTATATTTTTTTGTGATAACAAAGCTGCATTTTCAGCATCATTACTTTAGACTTTAGTGTCACACGATCCTTCAGAAATCATTCTAATATGCTGATTTGATGCTCAAGAAACATTTCTTATTTTTACAGATGTCGAAAACAGTTGTGCTGCTTAATATTTTTGTACATATTTTTTAAACATATTTTTTCATGATGAACTGATGAATAGAAAGTTAAAAAGCACAGCATTTATTTCAAATAAAAATACGTAGCAATGTCTTTACTGTCACTTTTCATCAGTTTAATGCTTCCTTTTTGAATTAAAGCATTATTTATTTATTATTATAATTATTATTTTTTATTTATTTATTATTATTGGGGCACTGACCCCAAACCTTTTAACAGTATTATATTTCTTAATTTAATTTGAAAATGTTTGAAAGTCCTAAAACTTCCTTGCATCCTTGCTGAATAAACATTTCTTTAGTTTACTATTTCAGAATCTCAAAATTCAAATTTTAACATTTTATTAAATAAAACCACATTTAAACAAAGAACAAATACAGTCAAACCAAAAATGTGATATTCTGATATTGATATTTTTGTTTTACACATATTTTTAACCATGAGCTAATGCTCAAAAGTTCATTGAAATGTAACAATTTTGTGTATATTCCATATTTTAAACTACGAACTACAGTTCAAAAGTTTGGCAGTAAAATGTTTTGAGTCTCTTTTGCTCATCAAGGCTGCATTCATTTGATCAAAAATACTAGAAAAACAGTAATATTGTGAAAACTTTTTTAACAGTTTAAAATGTCTTTAGTCTGTTTTAATATATTTTAAAATATAAAATTTCTTTAAAAAGTCTATTGTCACATGATCATTCTAATATGATGATTTGCTGCTCAAGAAACATTTCTTATTATTACCGATGTTGAAAACGGTTGTGCTGCTTAATATTTTTGTGGAAAGTCAAAACATACTTTTTTCACAATACTTTGATGAATAGAAAGTAAAAAAAAATCCTAAAAGTAAAAATCCTAGAAGTAAAATGTAGAATAAAATAAAATAAAAATGGAGAAGTCTTTACTGTCACTTTTCATCCATTTAATGCATCCTTGCTGAATAAAAGCATTAATTGTGCTGAATCAAACTAATGATTCTTGAGTTGCCTCCTTTAAGTGAATCAAAAGTCATCTGATTCATAAACTGATGACTCTTATGATCTGATTCTTTTATGTGATTCAAAAACATGTTGTGCAACCCGTGTCATCTGATTAAAAAAAATTAATGAGTCAATTCATTTTAGTGAATCAAAAACATACATTGCAAACTGCATCATTTGATTCACAAAACAATGACTCTTATGAGCTGATTCTTTTTAGCAAATCCAAAACATACAGTAAAACAAGTGTAATTCAGCATTCATTTTGTTTTAAAAAAAAAAGCACAGACCTCACACCTCAGATCATGTAAGTAAAACACACTTTCTAGATTTGTATACTCAAAGAAAAAATACAGTCAAACCAAACATTATTCAGAAACCAGATATATATTTTTTATATTTTTTATTAGTGGGTGCAGGACACTATAGTTCATTTATGTAAAATTCTTCATACAGTGGACTACCAGTAAAATTGATACATTTTACTGTTTTTTTTTTCTTTCTTTAATTGCAACCTACAGCACAGACTGAACAAAATTCTTATTCTAGAAATGTTAAAGGTGTCTGAATAAATTTGGTTTGACTGTACATGTTTTAACTGTGAACTAATGTTCAAAAGTTTGGCAGTAAAAAGTTTTTGTGTCTCTTATGCTCAGCAAGGCTGCATTTGTTTAATCAAAAATACTGGGAAAAACAATAATATTATGAAAACCATTTACAATTTAAAGTTTCTTTAGTCTGTTTTAGTATATTTTCAAATGTATATTTCATTTTCAGATAGCAAAGCTGAATTTTCTGCATCTTTACTACAGTTTTTTATGTCACATGATCATTTAGTAATCATTCTAATATGCTGATTTGCTGCTCAAGAAACATTTCTTATTATTACCAATGTTAAAAATAGTTGTGCTGCTTAATATTTTTCTGGAAAGTCGAAACATTTTTTTTCCACAGAATACTTTGATGAATAGAAAGTTGAAAAGCACAGCATTTATTTAAAAAAATAATAACTTTACCGTCACTTTTCATCAGTTTAATGCATCCTTAAATAAAAGCATCATTTATTTATCTTTAAAGACGCACTGACCCCAAACGTACTATTAAAAACTATATAAAACTTCCTTCCTTGCATCCTTGCTGAATAAGCAACTCTTTAGTTTACTTTTTCAGAATCTCAGAAATTCAAATTTTAATTTGAATAAGTTGCAAATGCAAATGATTTTACACTACATAAGACAAATCTGTCTAAAACATGGATTTTTAAAAAAACTACATCATGTACAGTAAGTAAAGCATACTATTTTTATACAAGTAAAAGTCTTTCTGAACAACCGATGACTAATGTGTAAAAAGTGTCCTTAAAAAACCTGTCCTGCTGAGTTGAGCTCTAACACTAATTAAACACATCTGAACCAGCTAATCAAAGTCTTCAGACTCTCTAGAAACTTCCAGACAAGTGTGCTGGAGTTGGTTGGAGCTAAACTCTGCAGGACATTGGCTCTCCAGGAACATGATTGGACACCCCTGGTCTAGGTCATGTCTAATTTTTTATAGCACATGTTTTTATGAGATTGTTGACTGGAATGTTTTGGCAAGACATATTTCATCGATTGCAAAATCGACAGCCAAATTGAATGTACTGCCATCGTGCCCCCTCTGAAGTCTTTAGATGTCTAAGCCGAGCAAAAACAGACCCGCTGTCCACCTCCCACTCCAAACTGGGCCCCACATGCCTGTAGAACAAAGCGGTCGGCCCTCGGAGGTGCCGGAGCTGCTGGATTTGCAATAATGTCATTTTCCCTGTTTTAATAGCTCTGGCCTCTGAGGCACAAACCATCCGAGAGGGAGGCGGACCTGCCCACCTGTGGAAGTGTTCGGGGCCGAGCCGAGGTGACACCTGCAACAGGACGTACTACCTCTCGGATTTAACAGCGGGGGCAGTTAAAGAGGGGCCCGCGGGGGCCCGGTGCTGGCTGGCGGCAGCTTAAAACAACCTACACTCTTTAAGGGCCCCCCTGCTGTAGATTAGGGGGTATTAGAGTCATGACTGCCTTTAATTGAGGCCCAATTCACTGTTTCCATCTCCCAGAACAATAAACATCCCCACCAAGGAGCGAACGTAGGCGAGAGAGCGGGCGCGCGGCCGTGCCATTGTCGTGCTTGTTTACTTGTTTGTTTGGAGGAAAACAGAGACTGCAGCTATGCGACCCACTCTAACAGGACTGACGCAATGGAGCCAGCGTGGCAGGAGAGATTAGATCCAGCGAGAGCCATTAGGCACCAGTGATCAGAGCTTGATGATGAGAGAGCTCAGGAATTGCCCTCAGCAGGTGGAGGCAGAGATAAGCAGGCACAGACTGTTTCTCCGCGCTGATTTTTTGGGAAAAACACATTTGTGGATTGCAAAATGTGGTAAATATAAATATATGTGACCCTGGAACACAAAACCAGTCTTAAGTAGCACGGGTATATTTGTAGCAATAGCCAAAAATACACTGTTTTGGTCAAAATTATCAATTTTTCTTTTATGCCAAAAATCATTAGGATATTAAGTAAAAATCATGTTCCGTGAAGATATTTGGTAAATTTCCTACTGTAAATGTATCAAAACTAAATTTTTAATTAATAACGTGCACTGCTAAGAACTTCATTTGGACAACTTTAAAGGTGATTTTCTCAATATTTTAATTTTTTATTTTTTTATTTTTTCACCCTCAGATTCCAGATATTTAAATAGTTTCATCTCAGCCAAATATTGTCCTATCAAAACTATACATCAATTGAAAGCGTATTTATTCAGCTTTCAGATGATGTATAAATCTCAATTTAAAAAAATGACTCTAATGACCGGTTTTGTGGTCCAGGGTCACACATATGCACACAAAAACACTAACAGATATAAATTCTGTGGTGCTTTGTGAGGAGTTTTTTGTTGGTTGTACAATCTGTAAATGAAAATCTGTGATTTTTGTAATTTAAACTTGTAAATACAGTAAGTTGCAGGACTTTGAAACTTTTAGAATTAAATTAAGCAGAAATACACTAACAATTCTGGGGTCAGTATTTATTTATTTATTTTTTTCTGAAAGAAACAAATACTTTTATTCAGCGCTGATGCAATAAACTGATCAAAAGAGGACAATAAAATAGTCAAGGAAAATTTGTTTTTTAAATAAATTCTGTTCTTTTGAACTATTTATCAAAAATTCCTGAAAAAAAAAACTATGTGTCTGGTTTGGAAAATGTAAATTAAGTCAGAAATTTTTTTATAATTTTAATGTTTTTGAAAGAAGTCTCTTATTCTCACCTGGGCTGCATTTATTTGATCTAAAATACAACAAAAAATAGTAACACTGCGAAATAATATTGCAAGTGAAAATACCTGTTTTCCATTGGCATATATTTTAAAATATTATTTATTCCTGTGATGCAAAGCTGAATTTTCAGCATCATTACTGCAGTCTTCAGTGTCACATGATCCTTCAGAAATCATTCTAATATGCTGATTTGCTGCTCAACAAACATTCATTATTAATGTTGAATCAGTTCTGCTTCCGTGCTGTTTTTTTCAGGGTCCTTTTATGAATAAAAAAAAAAAATAAAATAAAATAAAAAATAATAAAAAAAATTGTAAACAGAAATCCTTATACTTGAATCTTTACTGTTCTAATGTAATTTCAATCAAATAAATGCATCTATGAACAGTATTAAAAATTCTGGGCTCAGTATTTATTTATTTATTTCTGAAAGAAACTAATACTTTTACAACAATGATGCAAAATTGATCAAAAGTGACAGCAAAATAATAAAGAAAATTTTTGTTTCCTATACATTTTGTTTCAAATAAATTCTTCGAAGCTGTTCTTTTGAACTTTCTATTCATCAAAGATATCCTGAAAAAAAAGATCTATTACAGATTTCACAAAATTATTAAGCAGCACAACTGTTTTCAACATTGATAAAAATATGAAATGTTTCTCGAGCAGCAAATCAGCATATTAGAATGATTTCTGAAAGATCATGTGACACTGAAGCCTGGAGTAATGATACTGAAAATTCAGCCTTGCAAAACAGGAATAAATTATATTTTTAAATATATCCAAATAGGAAATACTTATTTGAAACTGAAAAATATTTCACAATATTTCACATTTTTGATCGAATACAGGCAATAAGTGAGAAACTGACAGAGTCATTATTCTTATTAAAATGGATCATTTTACTTTTCATTACAAAAGCCAGAATCCGCAGCTTATACTGAAGCATAAGAAGCTCTTTGGATCATTTTCAGATTATGCTGGAGAACATGATCATCAGGTTTTGAATGAACCAGTGGCATTCATGTAGCTTAAATGCGGCTGTCATTAAAGGAAAATTTGGACAAACCAAATTCTAAGACTTTTTTTTTTTTTTTTCCAATTTACATGGAAAAACTTCTCAAAGTTCCCCACAATAATTCACCAGCATGTCCTATGCTCTTATGTGAAAGTCGTCTGCCTCTTTTTCTCCCCTAGTTCAATTTTTCCTCAATCATGCTCAAAGCAATCTCACACCCCCTTTTCCTTCCAGAAAAAAACTCTTTGGTTTATTCATAAAGTTTCACCAACACTAGCGTATGGCTGTGTTTGTGATGGCTAAACAGCGCCCTCTACAGATCGCAAAAATACCCTTCAATCAATTAACCAAAAATGCTGAACCTAAATACCACTTAAATATGCTTGGTGCTGCAAGATCACATCATGTAACTTCTAAAAGAGCTGATACATCATAAACGGAGAGGTGTGAGAGAATTATCTTACCTCACACTGGCCGCGCAGTCCCGTCTCCTGCAGTCGCGACCAGATGCTCTGGATGCGCCCGGCGTGTTCGGGATGGATGTTGCTGTTTCCACACATGCACTGGTGTTTCTGCATCAGGGTGTCGTACACCAGACCTGTAGGAACACAAATGCTTACTTAACAAGGGCTACAAACTAATATAAATATATTTTTAAATATAAGATGTTTTTAAGGTTGGTAAATTAGTTGGAGCATCTATTTCAGTGACTGACCAGTGGTAAAGCGTGGTTTGGCAGGAGGTTCTTGCACAACAATGGGAAAGGTCGCAGAGGCCGGGGACGATTGTGCTCTGGATAGGGGCCGATGGCCTGGGAAGGTCACAGACAGCCCGGCCGCCTCCATAGACGCCTGATAGTTCCTCAACTGATGGATCCTCTGTTGCTCCAACAAGAGAGCTTGCTGCTCAGAGACAAGAACAGAAGTTTAGCTTAAAATAAAATAAAATGTGAAAATTAACATCTTATAGGGAAGTTCCATACTTCATATTTCATTTAGGCATCCTGTAGTTAAATAAATAACCAGCAGGTGGCACCCAACACATTGCAAACCGCCAGCAAGAGTGTTACATGTAGAAAATGCTTTACATTTTGGAAATCCATAAGAAAATCTTCACTTATGGTGCTTATTAAGGTAAGAGTGTTCCGATCTAAACTTCATATCCCACAATGCTTTCCATTTAGCTGTTCAAGACTATATTAAGGCTGTGTAAAACCTGTACATATATGTACAGGTTTTACTGCACCAAAGTACATATATGATTTGGGACCATGAAACCAGTCATAAGGGTCAGTTTTTTAAAATTGAGATTTACTGGTTGAGATTTGTATGGTTTGTTAGGATAAGACAATATTTGGCAGAGATACAATTTTTTGAAAATCTGGAATCTGAGGGTGAAAAACAAACAAAAAAAAAACAAACAAAAAAAAAAAAACATCAAAATATTGAGAAAATCGCCTCCAAATGAAGTTCTTGGCAATGCATATTAATAATCAAAAATTACGTTTTCATACATTTACAGTAGGAAATTTACAAAATATCTTCATTGAACATGATCTTTACTTAAAATCCTAATGATTTTTGACATAAAAGAAAAATCGATAATTTTGATCCATACAATTCATTGGTGGCTATTGCTACAAATATACCCATGCTACTTGTAACTGGTTTTAAGGGTCACATATGGTTAAGGTTAGTTCAATAAAGAAAAATCAAAAATGGTTTAAAGCGCGTAAATGAAAAATAAATATGCATTATAAAATGTCAGTAAAATTTAATGGTTTTGAAAGAAATTTCTTTCTTCTACCAAGGCTGCATTTATTTGATCAAAAATACAGCAAGAACAGCAATATTTTAAAATACTATCACAATTTAAAATAACAGTTTTCCATTGGTATATATATTTAAAATGTAATTTATTTTTATGATGCAAAACTGAATTTTTAGCATCATCACTTTAGTCTTCAGTGTCACATGATCTTTCAGAAATCATTCTAATATGCTGATGTGCTCTGCTGTTTAATATTTTTGTGGAACCTGAATTTATTTTTAAGATTCTTCGACGAATAGAAAGTTCAAAAGTACAGCTTTTATTTTAAAAAGTCACATTTGACCAATTCATATGCATTCTTGGAGAATAAAAGAACATTTGAACAGCGGTCTATATTTCAACTTCTACTTATAAACAAGCATTTCAGCCATTAAAATCATTACTTGGTTATGTCTAAAGTGGACTTTATTTATCCTTGATCATTAGAAGTGATGTTATGGCGCCTTGGAAGCTGGTTTGAAATCTTTAGAGGTTCCTTCAGACATAAACACTGCCCGTTAATTGGCAGCTACCTTAAGTTTTGGACACAGCGTTAGTTAGCTGATGAATATTTCAGCTTGATTGCAGGAACATGCTGAGGGTTTCAAACCCCTGCTGGCCATTAAGAAGAAAAAGAGCTGGACCTAAATGATCTCGTCCGGCACAAGTGCCCACCTCCTGTTCATTTTTAAAAAAGCAGCGATTAAGTCTTGAGGACCTGTGGTTGCATTAAACAGTTGTGAATGGTGAGAAAATACACTGATTTTTCAGGGACTGCATAAATAAACTCATACTGAGCATTTTACGTAAATAAAAGGCTCGGTTCTGTCTTCACAGGAATAAATTACATTTTGAAACAGATTTAAATAGAAAACACGTTATGTTAAATTGTAATGATGTTTCACAATATTACTGTTTTCTATTGTGTTTTTAGTCAAAATCTTCTGAATGGTAGTGTATTTTTCAGAAGTGTAAATTAAAATAAAAATGTTATTATTATTATTTATTTATTTATTATATATAATAAAACAGAAAAGTACTAGATCTGCTGTTTTGGAAATATTTATGTATTTATTTATTTATTTGTTTGTTTGTGCAGTACTGCTGATTCAATTAAATGAAGTCCAATGAAAGCAGCATGTTATCTAGTACATTGGTCTATCTGTATTTGACATAAACCACCGTTACCACCATGTCTCCAGCTGAGTAAGTGCTAGAAATGCTCAGTTTCATCTTGTTGGGACAGATTGTTCTTGTGGGTTAATAGCCCCTTTTTCACCAACAGGGTGTCTGACGCCTTATGGGAGCCTGTTGCTGCCCCCTTCTGGTGCTCAGTGTGTTTCTGGCTTCATCCTGTGCCATTCACAAAAACTGTGACAGATGTTTGTCTGCTCTAACACCCTCACCTGTCTAAAAAGCAGCTCTTCCTCGGCTTGCCTCTCTCTCTGCTGGAACTCTTCATCCTGTTCATCCGGAGGTTCCTGTTTGATAGTGACTCCGTGAGGAAGACCCTCCGTGGAGTCGCCCAGCCCCTGGTGCTCCCGTAGCTCCTCCTCCGTCTCCTCTGGGTGGCTCTCGTGCTGTCGGCCAGGCTCGTTCGGCTTAGCAATCATCTGAGAGAGACGGAGAAACACGTCAAAATCACCATTCATTCATCTGAGGAAGCAGATGTCTATATGATATGGATCTGTATTCAATAGTGTGAGGGAATAACTTTAGCAATGGTACTAAAATTATACACTACAGCTCAATTTTGGGGTCAGTAAGATCTTAAATGTAAAATCTTATTTATTAAATGAACATTTTCAGCAAGGACACTTAATATATATATATATATATATATATATGTGTATGTACATATATATATATATATATATATATATATATATATATATTATTTACATATTTATACATATATATACATATATATATATATATATATATATATATATATATATATATATATATATATATATATATACACACACCCACACACCCACACACACATAATAAAATAAAATAAAATATACTCAAATAGAAAACATTTGAATTAAAAAAATTAATAACATTTCACAATACTACGGTTTTTACTGTATTTTTTATTCAATAAATTCAGCCTTGCTGAGCAGAACAGATTTCAAAACATTAATTAAATGAATAATAATAATTTTAAAAAACCCAAACGTAAGAAACATTTTAATGTATTGAATAAAATAAATAATAAAATAAAACAAAATAAAATAAATAATAAAACATATCATTATATACTTGTGTTACAGTAATAAAATGTATTATATAAAATAAAATAGAACATGATCTGATGTTTTTGACATTGTTTCTATGCAATAACTGATCAAACTGAAAAACAAATACAAATGTAATATTGCTTTAAATGGTTGTTTTTCCAAAAATAAAATAAAAAAATATATATATTAAAAAGTTTTCTGTTTAATTTAATTTAATTTTTGTTTTTCTGAGCAAAAAATAAATATCATGCATTTTCCCTAATTTACAGAAGATACTAAAATGTCTTTCAGTGGAACAATTTTGTCAGGCATATTTGCAACAGAAATCAATTTATGACATATTAAAAGACGAACTACTCTCACCCCAAATGCTAATTAGTTCTTACATTCTTAACATTCTTACATTTTTAAAATGTGCAACTATGCTAGGGTTTGCCCATTTTTCAGTAAGATTTTTTTGCTCATTTAAAACACAAAATTTAATATGCTCCCTTATTCTTTTATATATTTTAATATGTACAAGTCAGAATAAGCATGTTGTTTGAATTTTTACATAAATATTGTGTTACACTGAATGACAATGTAACATTATTTCAACAAAATTTTGATATTTTATTCTCCAAAAACTTATTTGAAACCTTGGACACTTTACTTACATTTAATGTGTTTTCTATGGACATAAAATCACTTGTAAATTTCTTTTGACATGTACATCTTAACGTCTTTGACCCATACATAATATAACATCAGATACATCAGATAGTTAAACAACTGCTAGATAGTTTTTGTTAGTCAAAGCATAATCCATCCCTTAAAACAACATAAACTGACCCCATTTACTTTAATAATGCACATTTTTAAAACATTAAATCTTATGTTTTACTTAGAAATGCATCCCTTAATGGAAGTAAAATAGGTTGCAAATGTTGACTAACAAAACAGGACTTCAAGAGAAAAGGACATCTGCAACACACAGAACTTGTGTTAAAAATACAGGGTCAAAGCCACAGTTGCACTGAATAATATTCTTGGAACAACAGGAACAAAAGAAAAACTGTCCTCTTGGCTGAAGTTCATGCTGTGACAGCTGTGTCTAACCCTATCACCGTAGCAGTGACAGCTCTAGCCCCACCCTCACACACACACACACTTGAGTGTGGTGAAAACACAGCCCCCTGGCAATGTGCCGAGGGAACATAATTGACGTCAGAGCGCTCGGCAATTGCCTCATCCCTGTGCTTCATTCCAAACAAGCTTTTCTTTTTTCATATTCTCCTCTTTGTTTTTTCCCCCCGTCCTCATCGCAGCTTCATCTCTCCCTTCAACTTAGTGAACATGTCGAATGTTCTTGCCAGGTACATGAACATCCATCAAATTAATCAGTCAAAGCCAAAATGACAGGAATGATCCAAAACGTGATACCAGATACCATCTGAAAGCTGGAAAACATTCCAAAACTGTCAATCACCTGGCTTTTTGTCATAAAAGTTCAATAATCAGACCTAAAACATCTTCAGTTGTTCACAACATTAGATTCTATCAGTGTCAGTTGCTCAGTACACAAACTTTGGCAGGTGTGGCTTGGCTCATGAATATTAATTAGGTTATTTGAATTCTGTCCTCATATACCCACCCACATATCAGTCCATTGGCAATCAAAGGCTGTCGAGCTACAAAAGTGACACACAAACAAAAAAAAAAAAATTATATATATATATATATATATATATATATACACACACACTACCTTTCAAAAGTTTGGGGTCAGTACATTTTTATTGTTTCTTTTTTTTTTTTTTTTTTAAGAAATTAATACTTTTATTCACCAAGGATGTATTAAGTTAATAATTAAAAGTTTATTAAAAGTTAATAATAAATAATTTACATTGTTATAAAATATTTATATTTTGAATAAACACTGTACTTTTTAAACTTGTTATTCATGAAAGAATCCTGAGAAAAAAAAAAAAAAAAAAAAAAAAAAAAAAAAAAAAAAAAAAAATCACACGTTCCAAAAAATATTTGGCAGCACAACTGTTGATATTATCCAACATTGATCATTCTAATAATAAATCTGCATATTAGAATGATTTCTGAAGGATCATGTGACACTTAAGACTGGAGTAACAGCTAATAAAAATTCAGCTTTTCATCACAGGAATAAATTCTATTTTAAAGTATGTTAAAATAAAAAAACATTATTTTATATTGTAAAAACATTTTGCAATATTACTGTTTTTTTTTCTATATTTTTAATCAAATAAATGCAGCCTTGATGAGCATAAGAGACTTCTTTAAAGACTATTACAAGTCTTACTGACCCCAAACTTTTGAACGGTAGTGTATATATAGGGTTTTCTGAAGCCAAACTTTAGCTTGAATAAGGAAAACACAGAATTTAAGACATTATTCACCAACAGCCTTCATAGCTCCAATAGCTCTTAAAGTGACAGTTCATCCAAAAATGAAAATTCTGTCTTTAATTACACTCATGTCGTTCCAAACCCATAAGACCTTAGTTTATCTTCGGGACACAATTCAAGACATTTTTGATGAAATCTGAAAAATTTCTGACCTTGCATAGACAGCAATGCAACTGACACGTTCAAGGCCCAGAAAGGTAGTAAGGACATCGTTAAAATAGTCCACACCAGTGGTTAAACCATAATTTCATAAAGCTCAGAGAATAATTTTTGTGTGCAAAGAAAACAAAAATAACGGTAGTACTGTTGCTGTCTATTCAGGGTCAGGAAGCTGTCAGATTTCATCAAAAATATCTTAATTTGTGTTCTGAAGATAAACAAAGGTCGTACGGGTTTGAAACGACATAAAGGTGAGTAAATAATGACCGAATTTTCTTTTTTGGGTGAACTATCGCCTTAAATCTCATTTATGTTTGTGTATATTTACATGTGGTGAATCTAAAGGAGTCATGCAAGGTTTTTAGTCAATGATGCCAAATATTTATAGTTCTCATATTTAATCATAAAATGCCAAATTTTAATATATGCATTTAAATTGCACAAATGAGAAATCAAAACTACAACAGTGGGAAGTTTTTCACTAAATGGAAGTAAAACAGGTTGTGAATGTTGACTACAACAGAACAGAACTCTATTAGAAAATGCCAAAAGAAGATATTTTGAAGAATGTTGGTAACAAAACAGCTGCTGGTAGCCATTAACATCCATAGTATTTTTTCCATCCTATGGAAGTCAATAGCTACCGGCAACTGTTTGGTTACCAACATTCTTCAAAATATCTTTTTTTGTGTTTAACAGGCGAAAGAAACATTTTTAAGGAAAAGCAAATACTATGTTCATCAATGGCTATCGGCAATTGTTTGGTTACCTACATTCTTAAAGGGGTCATCAGATGCCAATTTTCCACAAGTTGATATCCTAATGAAAAGTCTATAACGTACTTTGGTTAAAATTTCTCAATGGTAGTGTAAAACAACCCCCTTTTTACCTTGTCAAAAACAGCTCTGTTCACAGCGAGCCGTTTCAGTGCTTGTCCCTTTAAATGTTAATGAGCTATGCTCACCCCGCCCCCTCTCTTCTGTGAGGTGACGAGCAGCTCTCTGAGACTGTTAGATTTAGCTGCATTCATTGTGGAACTTGCTAACTAGCACATTTTTCGGAAAGGTGATTTGCAAAGATACATAAAAAACGTATTCTAACTTCTGTAGGTGAAGCTGGATCACGAATGATTCGTGCAAACATATACTCATTAAGGAAGATCGGGGGGTACATTCCCTTCAAAAAAAAAAAAAAAAGTAATTCTCTGCTCTTCAGCAGCTCAGATGTCGGGAGTAAATGACGACTGCTATGTTCATTATTACATCCAACAACAAAAGACCTCAATCGCTTAAGAGCCATTCTTGTGTACTCCTGTTCCGGCGACGAAACAATGGCGGACCGTTTACAGCTCACTCAGGGCGGGTCTATGCACAAGTGTCAATCAATAGATGTGGGAGGGGCCTGTGCAGAACTATGTCATTCTGTCAAGAACCTGTGAACAGCTTGATCTGAGAAAGTGGTTATGATTTATGGGTATTAAAAAAATACTAGGTAGATTTTTATCAATATAGGGTTGTGATTGTGACATTTCAGTTCGAACAATATGTAAAAGTGAATTTTGCATCTGATAACACTTTAAAAGATATCTTTTTTGTTTTTAACAGAAGACAGGAACTCATACAAGTTTGGAACAAGTGACAGAATCAATTTTCATTTTTGTGTGAACACGTTTCACCATGTTTAAATCCATTTTGTGGATTTTTTCCTAGATACACTGTCTAAAATGCACAAATTAAGTCCACAGATATGGAGAAAACCACATGTGCTGATTCACAACATATGTCTTCTCTTATCTCCCTTGTGAACTCTAAAAACACAGGAATGGAGTCATATTCAAACAGCGTAAATGCTTGGGAAGCATTAAATTCCTCTGACATCTGCTGAGCAGAGGCAGTATTCCCGGAAGCCCAGAGTGTAGCGCTGAGGTGATCCACACCCAGTGAGCTCATCCTGAGATGTTTGTGTGCAGGCATGGATTAACCCCATAACTAATCTATAATGCACAATTGCGGTGATGAGTGGGTGGGTGGGAGAGCATAGGCATTAGAAACAAACCAAAAACCCTGTAGGATAATGGCCCAACACTAGTAATCTCGACAGACCTCACCACACACTCCATGAGCAAACACGAGGAGGAATAAAATAGGGCGGTTACAGAGCTCAGCAAGTATTTTTCTCATTCATTTTCTCCATAGGGATTTACAATTCTTCAATGAAAAGTTCATGAAGCAAATCTAGCTCTCAGATAACAAACTTCATTCTGAAGCAAAAAAATATATGAAAAAATGTATATGAAAATACAGACGGATGCACCTCATTTAGGTTATGAATGAATGAATGAACTACTCAATACATAAAAGCACTCTAAATGGCATATATTGAATAAAAAATTATAGTACCATACAAAAATATAAATTCATACTTATTGATTCCAAGTACAAATTTTTATTTTATTTTATTACTTAATTTAATTTACTAAATTAAATTAAATTAATCACGATTAATTGCATCCAAAAGTTTTTGTTTACATAATATGTGTGTGTACTGTGTATATTTATTATGTATATATAAATACACACACACGCATTTGCAAAACAGATAACTCCATTTTTAACAATTTTCAAAAATCATGTTTTTTCATTGTGCATTCCAATTAATCTCAATCAAGCTGCAGCTGGGTTATTTTAATATAAAGTAAAAAATAGAGCTAACACAATAAAACACAACAAAAACATGATAACTTTTAAAATTATAATAAAATTAATTTAATTGATTTTTGAATCAGTTATCTGTTTTTGCAAATAAACTCTCTCTCTCTCTCTCTCTCTCTCTATATATTATGTACACAAAAACTTATATTTTGGATGCAATTAATCGCTATTAATCATTGCCCAGCACTAAGTTAATTTAATTTCATTTTTAGTTTGTGAGAAATCCTCAAAAAAAAAAAAATTAATCTTAATAATAAACCAAATAAAAAAACAGTTATTTTGAATTGTAATAATATTTCATAATAATACTGTTTTAAATTAAATTAAAATAATTCAATTCAATTCAATAAAAAAATAAAAAAATAAATAAAAATACAATAAAATAAAATAAATAGTACTTGTAAACAAAAACTATAAATTAGTATTTTTGTATTGTACCATAATTTTTTATTCAATATATGCCATTCACAGTTCTTTTGAATTATAATATTTCATAATACCGTTACGTATTACAATACTGTGTATTTTACTGTATTTACTGTAGTTTATTGTAGTTTTTACTGTAATAAATGCAGCCTTAATGAAAATAAGAGACCACACATTTATTTATTTATTTATTTATAAAACAGATAGTTCTGGTCCTTGATTTTTATTGGTTGAACCGCATTCGAAGCTGTTGTAAATTACTCTACAAACATACACCTTTGTTTACGTTTGTGAGTTACTCCACTTTTTTTTTTCTTTTAAACTTTCTTTTTGTAAAGAAAACAATGTGAAGGGAATTAAATTGTCAAGTAAACTTTCTTTCTTTATTGCTTAAACGTAGAAAATATATAAATACATTCAATGAAAATTAGAAATGGCACCAGCAGACAAATTTGCTTTTGTTTAACAAAAAAACACCCTGTTTAATTGCAGTTCTATTTAAAGATTCAGTCTGGGTTTGTTCATGACTGCAGCCCCTCGCACACACACATAAACACACAAACAAGCAGAGTGTTTCCGGTCTGACCATATAAGGAAGGCACATCCTGCTGGTTGCCATGGCGATTAAGGGGAGCTAAAGACAGACAGAGAGCTATACCTTGCTGATGTGAAGCTGCTGCTGTTGGAACTGTTGCTTGTGTTTTTCCAGGAACTGCTGGTGTTGCTGTTGAACCACCAGCTGCTGCAGCGCCTGGGCGTTCTGGGGTAGGGGGGCCGACTGCGTGCGTCCGAGGGGCCGATGCTGCCGGAGCTTGTGGATGGGATGGGACTGCATGGACACGCCCCCCAGGCCTGGGGACACAACACATGGGCTTTGGGTTACACAGCAGATTCTAGTTAGCACTCAGCCCTGAACTAATTAACACCTCGCCTGCTTTGGCTCTCGGGGGGTTAAGTTTCCTGAACACACAGCTGAAGATAGAAGCGCATCTCTGTCTCAGCTTTAGATGGCATGCCCACGGATCGCTCGAGAAACAACTAACGCACAATGTACGTAAAACTGACGTGAGTGCGAGTGAATGGAACGGAGTGCTGATCTTGAGATTTGTTTTTAAAAGTTCTTAACATACTGTCCTCAATATGTAACTAATGGTGCAAATATGTTTAACAAAATAAAAAAACTGCAAAAGATGTGGCTAAAAGACTGACAAAGATATGTTTATTTGATGCATTTGTACACACAATAATAATAATTCAATATAAAATATACATATTATAGTTTTATATGGTTACATAAAATAAAATTGTACAAAATAAATTAAATATGTATACAAATATGTTAATATCTAGTAACAATATAAAAACTTATAATATATAATATAATATATATAGTATATAATATATAATAAAACTAATATTCATTCATTTTATATAAATACAGATAACACTGTAAATGTAAAATATATAAAATATAGATATAAAATATAAATTTCATTGAATTATATTCTATAAAACTATGAAAACTTGTATATAATGTATAAAACATACATAAATAATTTTTGATTTTTTTAATAATTCATAATAAAATATAAATAACATTACATAATACATTATATTATATAATCATTTTATATGATTAAATAAATTAAAATTCTACAAAATTAGTTAAAAATGTATAAAATCAATATAATCATAATATATAAATATAAATATATACTGCATATATAAAATAAAACTAATATTCTTTAATGTTATATAATATATAGATAACACTATGATACATATAAAATATCAGTTATCATATACTGAATTATATATGCTATACAGTTACTAAAAACATGCATATAATGTATAAAATATACGTAATTTTAGATTTGTAAAAATGTAATAATTCAATAAAAAACAGATAACATTATACAATGCATTATATATAATATATACTATTATATAATATATACTTTATATTACATGAAATAGAAGTCAACCAAATTATTTGAACAAAATGTTAATATATAGTAAAATATAAAAACTAAATTTATAAATTTGAACATAATATATAAATATATACTGCATACATAAAACAAAACTACCATTCATTAATGTTATATAAAATACAGATAACATTATATAATATGTATAAAGTCACGATTTCATTTCATTACATTATTATTATATTAATGACATTACATTAAATATAATTAAAACAATAATTAAATATATTACTATAATATCTTAAAATTAGTAAAACATGTATATAATACATAAAAAATACATCAATAATTTTAGATGTTTGAAATATTAATAATTGTATTATTATATATTATAATGCATTATGTAATGTTATTAATAGATAACATTACATAATGCATTATAATATATAATAGTTTTATATGATTACATAAAATAAAATTCTACAAAATTAGTTAAAAATCTATAAAAATGTGTTAATACACAGTAAATACATAAAAAACTAAATGTATTAACAAACATATAATATATAAATATAACCTTCATATATAAAATAAAACTAATATTCCTTAATTATATATAAAATATAGATACCATTATATAATACACATAAAAATCATAATTTCATTCAATTATAATCTATAAAATCACTGAAACATATAATAAAAAAGTATATGATGTATAAAAAGACAAATTATTTTAGATTTTTAAAAATATTAATAATTCAATATAAATTTTAGATAACATTACATAATGCATTATAATACATAATAGTTTTATATGATTAGTCAAACATGTATAAAATATATACTGATATTCCATGACACTGACACAATCCATCGGCACATCACACAAGCAAATACATACAAATCAATTCCGCAGTGTAACTACTCCTACATTCGATAGAAACGCATCATCAATTAAATATCATTCTGCAGTGAAGTGTGTGTGTTTCACAGACAACGTTATACTCCAGCTGTTAACGATACAGTGACATGTTCCGCAAGAGTGTCAGTGGCACATGCCACTCTCTGCTGATTCATGTCAGTGAAAACCGGAAGTGTCAGCGGTTGTGCCACTGAGTGTCAGATGCCATGTCACTTTATCCGCAAGAGTCAACGACAGATCTTTTACTGTACCATCCTTGATCAGCCATAGCTCGTGATGTGAAAAACATGAAAAAGGCGCATAAACTAGAAAAACCAAAGAAATTGAGCTGGAAAGGTGACGCCCGCTATTGTTGAGTGACGTGCCGACAACCGCAAACCTCAAAATGAAATGTGGAGGCAATAAATACATGGATAAATAAATGCATAACTAAATATTTAAATAAATAAATGCATAACTAAATATTTAAATAAATAAATATTAAATAAATAATTAAATAAAATATATATTTAAATAAATAAATATTTATACATTTATTTATGCTTTCAATAATTAAATTATGCATTTAACGATTTATATATTTCAACATTTATTTAATTATTTAATTTTGAGTAATTTGGCCCTCCATATATAACTACATAATACATTTATACAGCAACTTTACATAATTGTATAAATTAAATTCTATAAAATGATTCAAAGGTGTACATTAAGTATTTTAATATATACAATAAAAATATAAAAATTAAGTAACGTCTAATTGCTGGTCACAGTTCATGCTGATCATATGAACACTGAAAAAAGCACAGCTATGTAGGAAATTGTCTGCTTTGGACAACAATCAATTATAATGTGCAGCATAATTATACAAAAAAATAAGTCGACCCCAGAATGCAACAATTGACCAATCAGAATCCAGCAGAGTGCAGTATTATAAAGAGCACAGAGTTGTCCAGTAAGTGACCATTATGAATTGAAACAATCACCTCTGCCTCTGCTAGACTAAATGATGATCTGCCAGGACAAAAGCTACTGTATTCAGTCAGAAAATGTTATTTATTTATTTATTTATTTATTTTTGCACCACTCCAGACACACTCTCAATCACTGCTCCTCCCAGGGGTTTGACATTTCCTGTTTGTACACTTCCTGTGCGCTGGATTCGCTAGTCTCCCTGACAACAGTGGGCGGAGAAGAGGTTTCCTCTTTACCGTGATGGTCTATGATGGCACAAATCATTAGTCAGAATTGACTGCGCCAGCGAGGCGTCTCTCTCTCTCTCATTCTCGGGATAAGTATTGACCTCTTCTTATTGGCAGCCTTTCTCTCCCGTCTCTCGTGAAGCCGTTCCTGGCACATCAGGAGGCTAATTAACACCGCCTATGACTAATTTGATTAAAATGAGCCTTCTTTAGTGCGTATCGGAAGAAATTGAATCCAATTTCTAAAGGGCGCTGCATAATCTATGCTGGACTAATTACAGCCAATAAATGCATGACATCCGCAGGGGGAACGGAGCGCGACGCATTACGATCCTGAGAGGCCCCGGGGCACCTGGCTGTTTGGAGACCCCCCTTTGAAGCAATTTTGAGATGTAATGTGCAAATAA
Source organism: Labeo rohita (assembly GCF_022985175.1). Classification (NCBI taxonomy): domain Eukaryota; kingdom Metazoa; phylum Chordata; class Actinopteri; order Cypriniformes; family Cyprinidae; genus Labeo; species Labeo rohita. Next base: position 30,637,269 of record NC_066877.1, read on the forward strand.
TGGGAAATTATGTCACAAATATGAAAAATATTTGTGTATTATGAGAATTAACAAACCGTGTGAATAATACATTTAAGCAATACAACTGTTGCAAAGAGTAGACGTGAATTATGAAAATGAAACATTGAAAGCGGGAGCAACGGGGTAAAGTGCATCAGATGCTGCAGGGTAAGCTGTGACTGAAACATTTTAAGCAGGAGCCAATTTTCCTTCCATTCAAAGAAAATAAGGAATTTTCTGTACTGATGAAGCAACATCAGACAATAAGTCTGGAGAGATGCAACATTTCACATTTCCCTATAAACTAAAACAACAGCTAAAATGTAAAATAATTATATTTACATTGCATTTACATTTATGCATTTAGCACATTTAGTTTATTAAATTTTAAATGCCTGGCTTAAGGATATCTAAATAATGTGAATAATATAATACAAATACATTTTAAAACATAATAGTACATTATTATACTGTATTACAATAAATAAATAAATAAATGAATAAATAAATAGAAATGTACAGATTTTAAATATTATACTTTGCATGCTTGGTTTAGAGTTATTTTAAGAAAATGTGAATAATATCTGGTAAAATACAATTATAAAACATAATAGTGCATTCTTATAATTGTATTTTTCATTTAATACAATACAATATACATCAAACATAAATAATAAAAAATACACACACACACAAAAAAAATACAATTAAAATGAAATAAATAAATAAAATCTAAATTAATCGCAATTAATATTACACTCTGCAGGCCTGGTGAATAATGGTTAGTAAAATAAAACAAAACAAAACAAAACAAATAAATAATGTATCATAATATTATTATAGTATTTAATATAGTATAGTTTAATGCATAAATAAATAAATAAATAAATTTATATAACTATTTATTTATATATATATATATATAAATAAATATATATATATACACTACCGTTCAAAAGTTTGGGGTCAATACATTTTTATTGTTTCTTTTTTTTTTTTTTAAGAAATTAATACTTTTATTCACCAAGGATGTATTAAGTTAATAATTAAAAGTTTATTAAAAGTTAATAATAAATAATTTACATTGTTATAAAATATTTATATTTTGAATAAACACTGTACTTTTTAAATTTGTTATTCATGAAAGAATCCTGAAAAAAAAAAAAAAAAAAAAAAAAAAAAAAATCACAGGTTCCAAAAAATATTTGGCAGCACAACTGTTGATATTATCCAACATTGATCTTTCTAATAACAAATCCGCATATTAGAATGATTTCTGAAGGATCATGTGACACTTAAGACTGGAGTAACAGCTGATAAAAATTCAGCTTTTCATCACAGGAATAAATTCTATTTTAAAGTATGTTAAAATAAAAAACATTATTTTATATTGTAAAAACATTTTGCAATATTACAGTTTTTTTTCTATATTTTTAATCAAATAAATGCAGCCTTGATGAGCATAAGAGACTTCTTTAAAGACTATTACAAGTCTTACTGACCCCAAACTTTTGAACGGTAGTGTGTGTATATATATATATATATATATACACACACACACACACACACACACATTTTTATGAAGTAAATTTAAACGTATTAGTCACAAAATAAAAAAATACCTAGTTATAAAAAATAGTGCATTTTTGTATTTCAATAATATAATATAATGTAATATACTGTAATATAATATAAGTATTTCATTGATTAATAATACAGTAAAAATCTAAGTATTTTTTGCATTTTATTTTAAAGAAAATTGTTCTCGTTAAGGATTTAACTTGTCACAGCTTCAATAAAAAGTTAGAAAATACTAGATTAAATAATATATTTGAAAACAGAATAATCTAGTTCACTATTAAATGTGTTATGAATTATATTTAAATAGAAAAATAAAATTATTACATGACGTACATTACAGAAAAATAAATTAACAGAAAAATACATTAAAACAATTAAATATATATATAAATAAATAAAAATAAATAAATATATAAAGAAATGTATATAAATAAAAATAAACAAATAAATACATAAAAGTAATTAAATAAATAATAGCTAAAGATACATTAATAACAAAATAAAAAAAAAAAATACATATCACTAGTTATAAAAATAGTGCATTTTTGTATTTCAATAATATAATATAATACGGTATTTTATTTCAAAGAAAATTGTACTTGTTAATAATTTAACTTGTCTCTTGATATAACACAGCTTACCCATAAAAAGATATTAATGATAAAAAAATAAATAAATATGATCACAAAACAAATAAAATTCACTAGTTATAAAAATAGTGCATTTTGTATTATAATAATGAAATAAAATAAAATTAAATAATAAAAGTATTTAATAATAATATAATAAAAATCTAAGTATTTTTGGCTTTTTTTTTTTTTTTAAAACAAATTGTTCTTGTTAATAATTTAACTTAACTTGACATGACACAGCTCACCCATTAAGAGATATTAATAAAAAATAAATGAACCACAAAATAAAATAAAATTTACTAGCTATAAAAATAGTGCAATTTAGCATTTTTTTACCCCTAATGTGTGACAAGACATTTATTTTTTACATTCATTTCTAAATTGAATTCAAATTTCTATGGTAGTATGTTATAGACATTCTCTTCTCCCTTCCTGTTTTACAACTTCAATAAAAATGCCAGCGTTCACCCTATCTCTGCAGGTTAAGGAGTCTTGGTAAGATCAATATTGGTTATTATGACTGCGACTGACCTGCGACCAGGGAGTTCTGTGCGGCCGACTGCTCCAGAAGCACCATATGCTGCAGGAGAGTGTTGTGTGCCGAGCCGCCCTCCCGCTCTAAGGTGGAGGCGGCCAGGTAAGAAGGCAGGTGGGCTCCTGGCATGAACGGAGTGGTTATGGGTATTCCTGGCTGCAAGCCTGGCACTGCCATCCTGTCACCATCCTGCTGGCCGGATGCCACCTATGTGAATAGAGAATGAAAGAGCGTAAGCCGGAAAGAATCCAGGGCAAAGAAAAGAGGACATTCCCTCGTAAATTATGTTTCGCCTGCGTCAGAGAGCCGCGGTCAGTTATTGTTTCTCAAAAGGCTCTTTCTGAAACGCCACTGGTGCCGAAAGCCACATGTGGCCCCCTGACGCTCCAGACAGGGGCCTCTCTATGACGGGAGAGAAAGAAAGATGGACTCACGCTGGAAGGGCCGGTGGCTGGCAGGCCCAGGGTGATGTTGGGAAGGGAGGGCGATGTGTACAGAGACAGCTGGCTAACAGGACCCTCTCTGCCCGTGAGTCTGTGCGCCAAAGATGGCTGGAATGACACACACACACACACACCAACATATGCACAGATAAATAAACCCCACCGATAAAAACAAACAGCTCTGTCTGGTCGCTCTCCGGACCCCTGCGGGACCCGTCTACAGAAGGAGACTGTCCACGGCTGGAAAACATGCATAAAAACGGCCAGGAAAATTGCAAAACACTTCCCAAAGCAACAAGCGACAAGTGTGGCCACCAGTAAAACTAATGCAAGTACTAAAATGTGTCCTAAAGTTGGAGCATGCAAGGAGGGAAAGAGATTTAAAGGTCCATTTAAGATTACACTAACAAGCTTCGAGAGAGATGTCATGTGTTGCAGTCATTTTATCACGCTTAAAAGGTTTTCTTAGGCACGGTGAACCAAAGTGCCTAATTAAAAACCATTCAAATGGGCTTTTATGAAGTAATATATATAACACACACACACACACAATAAAAATATTAGAATCAAAATAATTAATTTCATTTATATTATAACTTTTAATATTTTTATATATTATAATTTTAATTTGAAATAATTTATTATAATTTAGTTTTTATTTTTAGTATTAATATTGTTTCATAAAAACATTAACATTAATGAAATAATAATATTTGATTGTTAATATATATTTGTTAAATTATATATATATATTTTATTTGTAATCATTTTATTACAATTTACAGTTTTTATTTTTTATTGTTTTATAAAAACATTCATATAAATATAAATTTTTAATATATATTTTATATATATAAAAATCAATATTTTAATAAAATCAATATTTGATATATTTTTCAATATTTTATATATATAGAGCAAAATAATTAATTTTATTTACATTATATTCTAATTTTAATTTTTAATAATTTATTACAATTTATATAACATTAAAAATGTAAATTATAAAATGTTAATAAATAATAATATTAAAATAAATATTGCAAATTTTACACACACACACGCACGCACGCATATTCACACATTAATTAATTTCATTTATATTATAATTTTAATTTGTAATAATAATAAAAAGCATTAATTAACATTAATTAAATATATATATATATATATATATACACACACACACACACATATACATATATATATATATATATATATATATATATATATATATATATATATATATACACACACATGAAAAAAAAAATTATTATTAATTTAAATTCAAGTAATTAATTCACTGGATCATCTAAAATTAGGAATGATCACATAAAAAATTATATTTGAAAATTATAATTATAATAAATACCAGGGACTCTAAAACAAAAATGTGGAAATAAGCAAGCAACTAACTAAGTAAGAAAGAAGGTAAGTAAATAAATAAATAAATAAATAATTGTACAATGAAATTTAATAGTTTTAAAATAGTGCCTTTTTGTATTTTAATAATATAATATTATATAATATAATATAAAATAAATGTAAGTATTTTTGGTATTATATTTAAAGAAACTTGTTCTTGTATTCCCTAATGATTTAATGGGGATTTCAAAATATTTAATATATTAATAGATACAAACAATTAATGATATTAAAACATGCACAATTCTCTGCTTTCATATCACATGTAGATAAACAAATATAATATTTCATGTTTTTAATAAGTGTTTTATTTTAACATTTACTTCATAAATATTATTGATTAAATTAATAAATTAATAAAATATAAAATAAATTAAATTAAGTATTTAAGTTAACACTAACACAACACAAAATTCAATACATTAAAAATAAAACATAAATAATGCAAAATATTATATACAATAATAATAAAAAATTAATCAATAAAATCTAAATGAATCATCATTAATATTATACTTTGCAGGTCTGATAATTATTCATTTCTTTTTCATCTGCTCACAAATTCCATGTTGAACCCTAGTTTGGGAAGCCACAATAACTTTAATCGTACCTGAAAGCCCTACACGCAGGCCATGATCTTAACCAACTGTGAAGTACGCAGTGCACTGTACCTCTACTTGACTGTTGGAGATTGATCCGGCGATGCCGTTCTCATTTGTAATGTTGTTTGAGCTGTTGTTGGGTGAACTCGGACCAGAACCAGGAGCACTGCTGCATGCCGATTCTGAGAAAAACGGACTTCATTAATTTGGTGTCAGTCAAAAAATAACGAATGTTGGAGTCACGGCCTAGCAGTGCATGCAGGAGATTCTGCCAATCATTTCTGACATTTCCTATTTTCACCATGAATAAAATGGGAATGATGTCCAAGACGGATCCTCTCACCTGCCATGTCCAGAGAGCGCTTCTTTGCAGTGGTGATTGGCCCATCCTTCCTCCGAAGCAACGGGCTACTCCTGCGCTCCGTAACTTTCTGCTTCAGCCTCGATCGCAGCTTCAGGTTGGGCTCAGATGCTGATGAGAGAAAGACAGAAAGAAGACAGTCATTCATTTAAAGCAGGAATAGGAAATATAATTCATATTGCAACTCTGCTTTCAAATGTGTGTGGACAAGAGCTGGGTGGCATTAAACCAAATCGACTACATTTACAAACAGGTTTGCTCCAAAAACACCTTCCTATCTACTTCCTACTTGGGCAGCTGCCTTTTATGATGACATCTTAAATAATGTACTTTACACACATTGAACATAGCAACTGAGTGTCATAAAAATAATAAGCTAATAAGCATAAAATATACCGGAAAAAAACTCAAGTAAAAAATGTCTAAGAAGAAGTAATAAATATATTTATTATTTATTACTATATATAAAATATAACAAAATAAAGAAATATATAAATACATAAAAAATAAATGTTAAAGAAATGTATATAAATAAAAATAAAAATAAATACATAAAAAAAAAATATATATATATTATATAAATAAAAAATACATGAATATATAAAAATTATAAATAAACAATAAAATAAAATAAATAAATATATAATAAATAAAAATAAATATCTGAAGAAATTAATACAAATAAAATAAAAACACAATTAAATTTAATAAATTATTAAATAATAAAAAAATATTACATATAAATAAAAATAACAAAAAATAAATTTAATACATTACTAAATATTAAAAATAAATATATTAAAATAAAATTAAAATAAAATATACATAAATAACAAATACATATATAAAAATGTACATACGTAAAAAATGTATATAAATAAAAATAAAATAAAAACAACAACAAATAAACTATTAAAATTAAACAAATTACATATTTAATAAATTATTATTAATTATTAAAATTAGAATAAATATATAAATAAATAAAAAATATCTAAAAACTGTATGTAAATAACAATAAAACTCAATAAATATCTAAATACAATATCTGTTAAAATTAAATATTTAAAAAGTGTATATAAATAAAATACATAAATTATTAAAATTATTTTAAATAAATAAATAATTTAATGTATTTAATAAATGATTAAATATTCAAAATAAAACTAAAAATTATACAATTCTACATTAATTATACATTAAATACACAAATAGTAACACATGTACATACAACTAACACATTAAAATCCATCTGAAACAAATCCTGATTCTCCACTGAAAAATATTTCTGGTCGTAAGCAGTAAACGGTGGCTTTTTGACTGATTCTGCAGCATACAACTGTTAAATAACCAAGACGTCTGACACTAGCTTGACCTGTCCCAAGCAACTAATTAATCCTTGCCTAAAAGAGGCAAGCCGAGGTCACTCATTATGCTTGTGAATCCAGATTCCAGTCGAAAAACAATGGAGCAAACCAGCATGTGAACAACTTCCAGCTTGGCACAGCATCTTGCCCAAAAGTTTAATCAAGTTCGTCTAAGTGTAAACACTGCAAATGAATACCCTCGGTCGAGAGGCATTTCGGTTAAACAGTTTGCAAACACGAGCTCTTGGAGTGTGACGTAGCGTGTCAGAACAGGCCTGGCGCTGAGGCGGCGGCGGAGCACAGGCCTGGCCAGCAATTACCAAAACGAAAGTTCACAGCGAGGGTCACGCCTATTTGAAAGTGTCATCCAGGCACGGACGTTTCGCCCATTAGCCACTGCTGACATTTTCACCCGCTCACATACTCCAACAAAGGCCTCTCAATCGCTCTCTTGGCCCATTTGTGCTCTAGCGCTTGATCCTTGCTTCGTTTGTGACCCCGTGTCAAAATGTGAACGGCCGAGCAAGAAGTGCACGCAAAGTTCATTGAGAGTACAGCAGGCCTGGCCGCTGTAAAGTGCACTCAATAGTCATTTGGAACGGAACCTCATGTACCTTTTGGCATCTGCAGACATTTACAAGAATAAGCTTGTCAAAATGCTCAAATCATACACACACTGTTGAGTGTTTCCTTCTAAAAGTCATGCATCTTTAAGCATCTTAAAGTAGCAGTAACTTTTTAGCATTCAGTTAAGAAATGTTTTTTGCTTAAATGGGAAAAACAGGATAAGAAAATATAAACTATGGTTTATTATTAAACTATAGTTAAAATAAATAATAATATGCTTGTACAGTATGCTAACAGTAGTTTAAGCAAGAGTATTTATTATTTTTTATTTTTTTATATTTTCTAAATATTAAAAGTATACTTAATTTCTGAAAATGATAGTAGTGCTTAATATTTCTGTATAAGCGCACCTTGCTGATTTGGACAGCATAAAATATATTGTACATAAAGGCACTGGGTAAAATAACACATTAAAATAAATCTATTTAAAAAAAATACCTTTTGTAAGGTGTGTTATGAAAATGTCTTATAAATTATATTTAAATAGAAAAATAAAAATGTATATATAATTACAAATACATACAGAAAAAAATAAAAAATGAATAAATAATTAAAGAAATGTATATAAATTAAAATAAAAACAATACATGAAAATACATAAAAAAATAATCAATAAAATAATATGTTTAATAAGAATTTTTTTTTAATACCTACGTGAAAGGTGTTATAAAAAACGTGTTATGAATTATAGTTGAATAGAAAAATAAGAATTAATGCATAATTACAAATACATACTGTAAAAAATAAATAAAAACAAATGAATAAATTATTAAATAAGTGTATATAAATAAAAATAAAAACACAAATACATGAAAATACATAAAAATAATGAATAAAATAATAAATGTTTAATTAGAATAATCTTTTTTAATGTACTTAAAAAAATAAATAAAAACTAATTAATAAACAAATAAAGAAGTGTATATAAATGAAAATAAAAACAAATAAAAATAATGAATAAAATAATACATGTTTAATTAGAATAATATTTTTTAAGTACCTTCCACTATGTGAAAGGTGTGTTATGAAAATGTGCTATGAATTATATTTAAATAGAAAAATACAAATACTGTATATAATTACTAATACATACAGAAAAAATAAAAATAAATAAAAACAAATGAATATGCAATTAAGTAAGTGTATATAAATGAAAATAAAAACTCAAATAAATAAATGAAACTACATAAAAATAATAAATAAAATAATAAATGTTTAATTAGAATAATCTTTTTTTTAATACCTGTGTGAAAGGTGTGTTATGAAAATGTGTTATGAATTATATTTAAATAGAAAAATAAAAAATATATAATTACAAAGACATACAGAAAAAAATAAAATAAAAACAAATTAATAAACAATTAAAGAAGTGTATATAATTGAAAATAAAAACAAATAAAAATAATGAATAAAATAATGTTTAATTAGAATAAGATTTTTTAAGTACCTGCCACTATGTGAAAGATGTGTTATGAAAATGTGTTATGAATTATATTTAAATAAAAAAAAATAAAAATATATAATTACAAATACATTCAGAAAAAATAAAAACAAATGTATTAAATAAAGAAATATATTAAAAATTAATATGAAAAATAAAAAAAAATATTATTAAGAATAAAAAGAAATATAACATACTTTTTTTCATAATAATTATTAATTAATACCTAATAATTACTAATTACATTATTTTTGTTATAATTACTGTACATTAACATTAATCAGCATTAAATTCCATGCAAAATAATAATAATAATAACTAAAATAAAATAGCTGAAATAAAATGATCTTGTTTTAGAAATATCAACTATTTTTGTTTGTTTTTCTTTTCTTTTTTTTTTTGGTAGTATGAGATCCTGCATTGAAGTTAATAGAGGACAACATGAAATGTTTCTTTAACAAATGAAAATATACTAAATCAAAAACTCATGTATCTGCATTGCATCACACCATCAATGCATTACGTCACAACTCAAACATCTGCATTGCATCACAGAACATTACAAATACCACCATTAAAGTGACTAACACAGTTCTGCATTAGTAATCAGTTGTGTGCGTATATAAAAGTATCCAGCAATAGTGTAAAGCAAATGATACAAATATAAGTATGGTGCTATTTGCAGTCACAAACTAGTTACATATTCTGCACATTTTGGTGGTAAATATTGGCTAAAACATTTTTGTTACCTCCTGTGGTTTCTGAGTCATAGCACGTTGACAAACACGTTCAAATGAATTTTCAAAGTAAAAACCTCCACCACCACCAGCTCTAATAGGTATATCCTGAGGAAGCAAAGTTTCCTTCACTTCTGCTCTCAAGAGCACTCTATTCTGAAAAGCCAATCTTGTGGTTATACTTATCAAACTAGGTAGATATGAGGACGGCACTTCTCGTAAGTGGTAGGAACATTCCCAGACATCTATGTTAAAGAAAGCTGGGCATGCTGCCATTAATGCCCTGCATTAGCAAGGGCAGAGGAACAAGGAACGGTAATAAAGACAGGAGTAAATTTAACATGAGTCCATGTGTCCATCTTACACCATCTGCCATTCAATAAAAAGTAGAATCAAACTTTTACAATTACAAAACTTTATCACATACTTGTTTCTCTGAAAAAACAAACCTATAGTCAATTTTTCTACTTTGAAATGCGCGTTCCATGTTGGAATGTCTGTTTTTGTTTTGGTCTGTATGATTCCGCCCACTGCCAGCTTAGCCAATAGTATTTCAACACCGGGGTTGCCAGATAGTGGAAAACAAATGCACTACACACATGACAGCCAGCAAACTAACTGGATCAGGGCTCTACAGTGCATTTGCGACTGAAAACTACTGTGTGTGACTATGAAAAAATATTTAGGAGCACCATGTGTGAGTGAACTGATCAGCATATTTGTGTTTGCGCTGAGGGGAGCTTCAACATTGTTTTTACAACGTTGAATAATAGACATATCTCACCAATCCTTCCATAAACAAAGTGTAGAGAGAGTGTAAATAAGAGACTCATTGTGCAGTGTAGAGAGTTTTGTTGATTATAATGGAACTTTGTGTGAATGCGATGAACTGAGATGAGTGACAGCTTTTAATGATTTTTAAGGGAGTTTGTAAATGAGATATTGATTTAATACAACAGTTAAATGAACAAGAAGTTAGTATTAAGTGATATACATTGTCTGAATGAACAAGCGTTTTTAAAGGAATCTAGTGAGCCAATGATTCAACTTCCCCATTCCTAAAGAGAGTCACTTGCTTTATTCCTGAATGAATCAGAAGTTCGAACGAATCAAATGAATGATTCAATAATTAAATCACTGACTTGCTGCCACCTACTGGCAGTTTTAACTTCATTTTTAAAGAAGTCCACTTCCAGAATAACAATTTACAAATAATTTACTCACCCCCTTGCCATCCAAGATGTTCATGTCTTTCTGTTTTAGTCATTAAGAAATTTGGTTTTTAAGAAAAACACTTCAGGATTTTTCTGCATATAATGGACTTCATTGGTGACCTGATTATGAACTTCCAAAATGTAGTTCAACTGCAGCTTCAAAGGGCTCTAAACGATCCCAGCCGAGGAAGAAGGGTCACATCTAGCGAAACGATCTGCCATTTTTTTGGAAAATAAAATTTTTATTACTTTTTAAGCACAAAAGCTTGTGTAGCACAGGCTCTGGGATGCGCGTCAACAACGCTACAAATCATGTCTAAGTTCATCGTCTGTGTACTCCGGCTCAAAAAGGTAGAGTATGTCGAAAAGCTCCATCTCATTTTCTCCTACAACTTCAGAATCGTCCGACATTGTTGTACCTTTTTGTTTGTAAACAGCGTTTGACTTACTTGCACTTGCACTTAGTCTTGCGCGTTCGCTTCGCAAACACTGGGTCTGTAGTTCCGCTTACGTTCGGCGTGACCTTTCGACATGATTCAATAGTACATAGTGTCGTGGACGCCTGTGCTACACGAGCTTTTGTGCTTAAAAAGTAAACAATTTTTTTTTTCAAATCACTAGATAAGACCCTTCTTCCTCGGCTGGGATCGTTTAGAGTCATTTGAAGCTGCATTTAAAACTACATTTTGGAAGTTCAAAATTGGGGGCATAATTGAAGTCCATTATATGGAGAAAAATCCTGAAATGCTTTCCTCCAAAAACATAATTTCTTAATGACTGAAGACAGAAAGACATTAACATTTTGGATGACAAGGGGGTGAGTAAATGTTTTGTAAATTGTTGTTCTGAAAGTGGACTTCTCCTTTAAAGTATCTTTTTACTTATTTAAATAATTTACTATTTCTGTGCCATATCTGTAGTACAACTTAATTTTGTTAATACTGATTTTATTTGATTGGTAACTTATTTTTATTCTACTGGTTCTTTTTCTGTTGTTTTAATTAGAAATTTTAGAAACTTAAATTTGACATAAAAGATGACATACTTTTAATAAAGTTAGAAAAATGTCATTACAAAGGTAAAATCAAAATTCCAAGGGTAAATCACTTTAAGGTGTCAAATATCACCTTGTAATGGGAAGGCTAATTTTTTTACCAGATTGTTTGATTATTGATTAGAAGGTGCTTCTGAAATTTTGACTCTGCTCCTAAATTTTTAAAGTCAGGAGCACAAGCGCTCCTAAAGAAAAAAGTAAGCATGGAGCCCTGTGGGTCAGAGATTGCATATATTTACTGACCTAAAGAGCCTCAGCATCCATCTAAAGCATCGTCTTCCGTTGTCAATAGCACTTATTTTTGTTCCGTGTCACCAATCTGGCAACCGCATAAGCGTTGAGTTTGAAGAGGAGGGGGTGGGAGAAACAACTCTCCCCAATATTTTGAATATGGACCGCAGTATGCATTTCAAGCACTAGCTGTCAATATTACATACTGCACCTATAAAAAGATATTAAAAATCCAAATGCTATACACCCTTTGGTTTGACCATTTGATGTAAACTTGATGTTTAATAGTTTTAGCATGAAATATAGGCCAGCAGCTGTAAAGGAAACAGATGAGCTCTCTCACTGGCAGGACTCAAGGCCCTTGACTCTCACTGGTCTCTTGTAAAACTGTTGAGATGGCAGAACCGTGTGCGAGTGTGTTTGGGCTAGCTCTGTTCCAGAACTCTCTGACACGTCCGCTGCAGTGGCCCATGATATTTGCTGATGTTACACACTCGCACACGTCTCCAAACTCAACTCTTGAAGGGTGACGGTGACCCTACTGGGCAGTCTGACAAGGCAGGACAGGTTAAAAACTATTTTCACAAAGTGAAACATCAATACTGAGGTTCTAACTCATGAGTTTAACCACAATGTGGATAAATTAAGTCTTTATACAGCACTCTATACAAGTTGTTTTACAGCAGTTTCACAGTAATAAACAAAAAAGAAATAGGCAAAAAAAGGCAAAAGTATATAGATAATAGTCTCATTATTCAGCTTAAGTCAGTTCAGTGTTGTTTCAGTTTAGTTCAGAAAAACATTATGGACGCACAGATATGAAAATAAATAAGTCGATTTTTCTTTTCATTTTATGGCCAATAACCGATAAATGGCCGATACTAAAATTCTAAACGATTTTTTCCCCAATTATATTAAAAATACGAAATCAATCATTTTAAGCTGTACAAGTAAATTGAGCATCAAAAATGATTAGAAATCAGAAAAATTGATATTCAGTTTGACATCTGCCCATATTTCTTTTAATTTTATGGCTGGTAACCGATAAATGGCCACTATTAAATTTCTCTAAAATTTTGTCCAAATAATTTAAAAATAAAACCTAAACTCATAGTTTCAAATGCAGATATTTGAAGCCAATATTTCTTTTTATTTTAGAGCTGATAACCGATAAATGGCTGATATTATGATTGTCTAATATTTTGTCCAATTAAAAAATAAAACCTAAAATCAATAGTTTCAAATGTTGATATTTGAAGCCGATATTTCTTTTCATTTTAGGGCTGATAACCAATAACCGATATTAAAATCCTACAACTAAATTAAATATAAAATCTAAAACAAACCATTTCAAAGGCTAGAAATTAAATTAAACATCAAAAAATTATAAATGTGCAATATGAAAACTTTACATTTAACAGTGTAAATAAATGATTAGTTTATATTATGAGTTTATATGAAAAATCAATATTCACTTTGAGATTTTCTAAACATGACATTTAACAGTGTAAATAAACTATCAGTAAAAAAACTTATTTAACACTAAAATGAGTGTTAGATGGCAACAAATTTAACCTACAGTAAATGGAAAATAGGGCAAATTACCTTGCACAATTAAATAAACCCAATTATAATTGCACAGTTATATACCCAATATCAACTGATCATAATACATAAAAAGTAATATTGGATATAATACTGATATTTTGTGCATCCTTAAAAAGTACCAGTTTCCTCTTGCACAGTATCGATGGCATATCAGCTTCCGCAAAGCACCGAGAACAACCTCACATCACAAGCTGATGCATTAAATCTCAGAACATGAAATCTGAGAAAAGATCTTGAAGATATATTTTCATGATGATGATGATGATGATTGCTGAGGAGAAGATCTGGAGGAGTTATCCGGCTGATAAGAATATGCAGGCACTGTCTTAGTGAGGACAAGTTGTCAACAGAGCCGACGGGAAATGACAAGCAGAAGTCATCACCCTACAGCTATTAAAAAAGCACTTAGATCCAGATAAGGGAAATGAGCTCTTAGGAGGCAAACAGAAGCCGTGTTGAGTGGACAGCATGTTCAGGGAGCGGCACGGCTCATCATTAGCTGCAGCCAAGGCCATTTTAAGGCCATCAGTAGTCTAAGACAGAGATTGTCAAACTTTCTGATGCCAAGAACCCCTAAACATGGCCATTACCTTTCTAAAATATAAAAAGAAGTCATATATTTTCATGCATAAAAACAGCAAAGACAGCATACATTTTAAATAAAATGCACTTAAAGAAATAGCTCATTTTCAATGACATTGAATATTCTGTCATCATTCTACATCATTTACACTGAGTTTCTCTGTTTCTTTGTTTCTTTTGTTGTGCTCAGAAGAAGATATTTTGAACAACTTTGGTAGCCGAACAGTTGACATTGACGTAGCCATTGATGTCCAGAGTATGGAAAAAAATACTATGAAAATCAGTGGCTACTGCCAGCTGTTAAACAGTTACCGTCAGCTTTTCATATATATATATATATATATATATATAATATATATATATATATATATATATATATATATATATATATATATATATATATATATATATATATATATATATATATATATATATTGTGCTTAACAGAAGAAACTCATGAAGTGGAGGATAAGTAAATAATGACAGAATTTTCTTTTTAGAGCTCAAACAAAAACAAATATTAATAAAAATATACTAATCCGACACATTAACTTTGAGAACTCAAATACATATATCTTATAATAATAATAACAATAATAATATCTTCATATCTTAACATTTACAACACAATTTAAATATTAAGATAATATCTAAATAATAATGGCATAAGTTAATATCTTAATAATATGAGCTATATTTAATAGCTCAAATATTAATAATAATTATAACAACATCAACTTAACATCAGCAACAATGTAGGGGACCTCTTGGGATGCACAATTATTTTAATTAATAAACCGATATTTCTTTACATTTTATGGCTGACCCTAACCCTAACCCTAACCCTAACCGATAAATGGGCAATTTTAAAATTCTCTAATATTTTGTCCAAATAATTAAAAAAATATATCCTAAAATCAATCATTTTGAATGCAGACATTTGAAGCCAATATTTTTTTTAATAAAAAATGTAAAATATTAAAATTCTACCATTTAATAAAAAAAAAAAATTAAATCTAAAATAAACAATTTCAAAGGCTAGAAGTGAATTTAGCCATCAAAAAAAATTATAATGTGCAATATATAAATTAAAAAAGATATTAAGATATTAAAATAAATGGACAGATTTGCCGATATTTCTTTTTAATTTTATTGCCGTTAACTGATAAATGGCCGATATTAAAATTATCTAATATTTTGTCCAATTAATTTAAAAATAAAACCTAAAATCAACAGTTTTAAATGTAGATATTTGAAGCGGATATGTGTTTTCATTTTAGGGCTGATCACCAATAAATGGCTGATATTAATATTCTACAATTTAAAAAAAAAAAAATATATATATATATATATATATATATATATATATAAAATACACTATTTCAAAGGCTAGAATGAATTAGGCTAGAATTAATGTACAATATGAAAAATCAATACACAACTTGAGACTTGAGTCAACACTTCAACATAAAGTTTAATATAAGATACATTTAAAAAGGTAAATATAAATATCTTAAGTTACAGTTACAGTTGCCAAAATGTATAAAAAAAAAAAGTAAATGAACAAGTAAAAATTATTGTCTTGTTTTAAGAAAAAAAGAAGTCAAAATTAAGTGAGTTTTTGCTTAGTGCAACCAAAATAATCTGCCAATGGAGTAGAAAACAAGATTATTTTGCGTACTCCATTGGCATGTTATTTCGCTTGTTTCAAGCTAAAACTCACTTAATTTTTCTGAAAACAAGACAATAATTTTTACTTATCTAGAAAATCCTTCTTGATTTACAAATTTTTAGATATTTTGGCTGGAAACAAGACGAAAAATAAAAGTAAGAAAAGCATTTTTTACGGTATAAAAACACTGAACAAATATACAACTGGTGGCCGGTGAAATGAGTCAGAACGGAATGCAACATGTTCCCCTAAAGCAACCTTGGGTTGGGCACATTTCTCAAGGTTTTGTACCATACGCATTAGTCAACTTTTGATTACCAGACCTGATCATTAAAACATTATCCAAGAAACACAGAAAAGCACAGACCTGTGCACCCTTCTGTCCTTTACTGCTGCATCCCAGCTCTTATTAGCAGGTATTAGGTCACAAATTGCAACCTCCGGGCTGATTAGTGTAATTGTGTTTAAAGCTCAAGCTCAATTCCTTCCAGATTTCTCTACCCTCGGCTTTCTAATCCTGTAAACTCCCCAGCGAAAACTGACGTCTCAACATGAATGTGAGAAGCACTTCAATGTAACCTGGAGGCGATTCATATGGCGTACAAATGAAAAGAGCATCGGCAATGCTTTGTGCGACGTCTCAAACTCATTTTCTGCAAAAAGTGTCCTATTTCTGATCAAATTAGAGCAACTTGTGTTTCTAGTGAGGCGTAACAGACAGTCATTTACTAACTGCCCCGAGGCCGTCAACAGCAAATAAGTGTTTGCGATGAATTTTGAGGCAGATTTTCTAAGAACAAACACTTTGTGCATGACATGTAAGAGAATGAGTCACAGCAAAAGAGTCACGGTTGCCGCAAGCCCGCTCTGCGCATAAATGTCAGCTCTGTGACCTTCCCGCCTGCTCGAACAAGTTTAGAAAAGCACAGCCTCGCAGCATTGCAGGAGAAACGCATGAATGAAACAAAAGAGCTTGCACTGAGTCACATACTTACACCATACATTCAAGTGTCAAAACCACTGCTGGTGAATGTTACTAGTAAAAGCAGCATTGCTTATTATAAGAAGGAAATAATTGAGTTGCACTGTTACTTTGTGTTGAAAGTAACACGTCATGTTATTTTTCCACTACTTTTTGAATGTATGATATTCACAAGAAAAATGTAAAACATCACAAATTTGAATGTTGCATTTCTGACAAAAAGTTGATAAATATCTTTTTTTAATTATCTTGTAAAATCAAGAGAAAACTTCAAAACAATAAAAATTGTCACAATAAAAACCAAAGGCAACATTTATGGCAAAGGCATGCAAGTGTTATTTTTGTCTGCTACGTACTAAAAAATATTGGAAAGTAACACACATTTAAATGTTAAATAACCATATGTAAACTTAACAACTAATATGTTTTTATGTATTACACGTAAAAAAAAAAAAAAAAAAGTTACATATTTGTTACTTATTTAAAAATGTGCTGTACTGTATATTGTACTAATTTAATGAGCAACGTATTGTTTTGTCAAAAAAAAAAAAAAAAAACAACATAAAAGGACATAAAAGGTTACTTATTTTAATAAAATAATAGTTTGTAAATTTTTCCATGAACAAAAAGTCTAATTATGTGAAAAAAAATTATGATGAAAAAAGCAACTGAGATTGTGTAAATTTAATGAGCAAAGTATCACCTGTTGCATGAAAAAAATCTGATTATGTGAAAAAATAATTACTTAAAATGTTACTGGAAAAAACTGAAAAACATTTAAATTTAACTTATAAGTGTAAATTTTAATTAGTAGCATTTTATTAGTAACATTTTTATTAGTATTATTAACAGTTTTTGAGTGAAAAGTAACTGACTCTGTGAAAAGTTAACTATTACTAAAATAATCTGATTACATAACATTTACTTATTTGAAAAAGTAACTTGTATTACATAAATTTTATAAGAAATATGTATATAAACAGATAAAACAAAATATATATAAAACAATAAAATAATATATAAAATAATAAAATAAATCACTATCACTTTCTTAGAGGGAAAATAAACTGCTAAATAAAATAAAATAAAATAATTTTAAAAAGTAATTTAATTTAATAATAATAACAAAAAAAAAAATTAATTTAAAAAAACTAATAGTGTTTAAATTTTATGAGCAAACTATCACCTGTTGCATGAAAAATCTGATTATTTGAAAAAATAATTACATAAAATGTTATTTTATTAGATATTGTGTAAGCTTAATTAGCAATGCAATACTTTTTGAGTAAAAATCTGATTTTGTGAAAAATAAAATAAAATAATGTGAAAAATCAGTATAATTATTTGAAAAAAAAAAAGGAAACTCTGGACTAATTATTTGAAAATGAAATTTCAAAAAAAATCTGATTACGTAAAATTTTACTTATTTGAAAATGTAATTTGCCTCATGGGTAAATGAAATAATTATCAATACTCGTTGAAAGAAAAAATCTGATTATGTGAAAAAAAATAATTACATAAAATGATATTTGCAAAAATTGCAAAATCTAATATTGTTTTAATTTAATAAGCAACATATTTCTGTTTGAGTGAAAATCTGATTATGTAAAAAATCTGTATAATTATTTAACTAAAATTTACTTATTTGAAAAAAACTTGTATTATGCAAATGTAATAAGTATCATTACTTGTATTGCTGCGTAAAAATGGTTAAATAAATGTTTCACAGTTACTGATATCGTGCAACTGAGCAACATATTTGTTGCATGAAAAATCTGATTACATAATACACTATTTATTTGAAAGAGTAACAGCTGCTGTGTAAATGTAATGAGCAACGTATCACTTGTTGCATGAAAATCTGATTACATACAGTGACACAATACTTATTTTAAAAAGTAACTGATATTAGATTAGATACTTGATCTAATATGCAGTACTTCTTTGAACAAACTAACTACACAAGTCACATGTCGCTGTCCTCATCAAGAACAGCAGTTCAATAAAACAACTTGATAAAACACTGATCACCACTATCGGGAAAATCACGACACACACAGAAGAAGAGCAAGCGTCTGTGCAGCATTCATGCCACTGCCACTGGACATTCAGCAGACTTGACTGTCCTAAAACAACATCACACTTCCTGCAGCTGCCAACAGCCAAGGTTCCAGATGTCCGACGGTTAGGTGAGACGTGTGAAAACAGACTCGAGCCTGTCCTGAGAGGGAAAGCGAGCGTCAAACAGTTCTGGTTAAGGCCCGGGCCACCCTCCTTCTCCGTATCCTCGCTGCAGGAATGCGCTCGGCCAGCCAGAGCAAACTGAGGTTTATCTACAGCGGGACGACTGGAATCGACTCGCAAACGAGCCTTACCGCAAACTCAATCATCCGAACTAAACAAAGAACATTTCACAGCTTGAAGTTCAGACCGTCGGATCCTCTTTCCCGAAGTTCCACCGCCTGTATCCTCCCGCTGCTTTCCCAGGTTAACAACTCGCATGGGAAATATAACCGTGAAAGGACGTCAAAGAGGTTGTGCCACTCGCGGATAATGAAAACAATCAGCTGTGGGAACACAGATCACATCCAACCAAACTGTGGGTTGCAACAGCGCAATCAGGGTCCAATATTAACACTCACCGAGCAGCAAATGTGAGTAGATGACAACTGGTACAATTTATCAACAGCTGAATTATAAATAAGAATCTTAGATTATGTGCATGCAAAAACTTCTGCTGATGGAATAAAAGTAAATTAAAAGCAATTAAAATCAAACACAAAAACAGTCTATTAAAGAAAAATGAACAACTATTCCTGGTGGAAAAGTTTCACTAGGTTGTATTAAGTTATTTTTTCACCGAACCCCATGTGGCAACACATATGGTGGAATATTTGTAGCATTAATACAAAATAAAGTGTGGAACAAAATCATTTGTTTCACTGACAGGTGCACTTGAATGGCACATTGACTCATGATGTTTGTCACAAATATGCAAAAGCTTTCTTGTAGGGATAAATAAAATAAAATAAAATAAAATAATAAAATAATAAAATAAAGCTGTGTTTCTTTCTTAAAATGTTTCTTACAGGAATAAAAAAAAAATATATAAAAATAAAATAAAATAACATAAAATAAGATTAAATAAAATAAAAAATAAAATAAAAAAAACAGCTAAAGCTATGACATAAATAAATAAATTAATTGTTTAAAACCCAGCTAAACAGTCTATTTCCTATATAGTTAAAATAAAATAAAATAAAAGAAAAGAAAAAAGAAAAACAGCCAAACAACCTGTTTCCTATAGGGATAATAATATAAAATAATATAAAATATAAAAATATACAAAAAATTATTATATATATATATATATATATATAATATAAAATAATAAAATAAAAAGCCACTTTCTTATAGGGAAAATAAAATAAAATGTATGGTATAAAATGACATTAAAAAAGCCTGTACAGAATTTCTCAGCTGATTTTTTTTTTTAAATAAATAAAAATAAAAAAGTAAAATAGAATATATATAAAATAATATATAATAAAATTAATAATAAAAAAAAAAACAGAGCTATCACTTTCTTATTGGAAAAATAAAAAAAATTACAAATAAAATAAAATAAAATAAAATAAAATAAAATAAAATAATGAAAACAGCTGAACAACCTGTTTTTATAGGGATAAAACAGAAAATACATAAAAATGAAATCAAATAAAATATACAAAACTAAACTAAACTAAACTAAAATAAAATAGAACAACACAAAATAAAATAAAAAATAAAATAAAATAAAATAAAAAAAATAATAATAAAATAAAATAAATAAAATAAAATGAAAACAGCTGAACAACATAGGGATAAAATAGAAAATACACAAAAATAAAATCAAACAAAATAAAATCAAACAAAATCAAACAAAATAAAATAATAAAATAAAATAATAAATGCTTATGAGGAATTTTTTGCCTGTAAATTTTCTCAGATCATCTGCAATTTGGCAGGTGCAGCAAAAAGTTCATTTAGGACTCTGAGTGCAATGAATGTTCAATCATCCGCATGCAGACCTAGAGGTCATGAAGGTTGCTGTACAGTAGGACTCTTTGATTGAAGTTGCAGGCGCTGCATTCACCTTGTATCCGCAGTTACGACTGTGATGTACTCCGCAGCACCTCCCCCTCCCCCGTCTCCCTGGCCTGCACTGTAATTACGCAGGTCTCACCGGGGCTCTGTGTGTGCTAAAGGCCCAGGGCAGGTTGTACTGCGGGTCCCTGACAGGCCCATTTCCAGGGTGATTAATGAGCACAGAGGCCTTACGCTACCTAAACCAGTCCAAAGTGAGTCTGCATAGGAATTGCCCTTGAGTGCTCTCCTGCAGCAGGGAGAGAGGGAAGAGAGGGAGGAAGGGAGGGGGACAACTTCTTTAACACACACTGCCTGGAGCCCGATAGTGGAGACAGTGATGCTGAAGCAGGGGGGCACAGGACCTACGCCAGCCCACAGATGCTGGAGCCCGTCTTAATACACAGCACATGTCAGAATGTCTTTACCTAAACCTCAGAAAACCACTTGGACATTTTTTCTCAAAAGCAGAAAACTTTCCAGAATGTTCAAAGAGGAAAGAAAATGATAGGATTTACCAGTGCCATCAAGGAAATTTACACAGTGTTGCCTGGACAGAGCTGTTTATGAAGGTGCATCTCACAAAAATTGTCAATAACTTGCTCAAAACAAAACCAAACAAAGCCAATTAGAAAAAAAAAAAAAACTAACCAAACAAAACAAAACCATTTTTTATAACAATTCAGTATATATACAATAGCAGATAAATAATGAATTAGTAAAAATTCTGCAAATTAATAAAGTACAATCAAAAACATACATAATAAAATAAAATGTTGGAGTACACGGTGAAAACTATTACATGCAAAAGACCTAAATGGTTCTAAAATAAGTTTTATCAACTTAGTTTTATTATTTTTTTTTAACTTAAGTAAATTTTTTTTTTTTTTTACTTACTTACTATATTTTTATTACAATTTTTATTATTTTTACATTTTACTTATTATTTTTCCTTATTATTCCTCTGAATTTGGGGATACATTTTTCTTAATCGATTAAAAACAAATACAGTAATAAGCATATAAATTTAATTGTCACAAAAATAAAATGTTTGCGTAAAAACTATTATATGTATTACATTTTTTTACTTATTTATTAACATATTTTTACTTATTTTTTTGTATTTTTATTATTTTTATTATTTTTATTTACTAAATTCTGCTTATTATTTTTACTTATTAGTCCTCTCAATTTGGAGGTAGATTTTTCTTAACTGATTAAAAAAATGAATAAAATAAAATAAAATAAAATAAAATAAAATAAAATACAATCTATTTCTTAGAGGGACAAAATAGAAAATATACAAATAAAATAAAATATACATAATATATAAATAAAATAGAATAAAATCAAATCAAATAAAAACATAAAATAATGAAAAACAGCTAAGCAACCTGTTTTATAGGGATAAAATAGGAAGAAAAAAACATACTCGTAGGGAAAATAAATTAACTTATTTATTTCTTTTTATTATTATTATTTTATTATTATAATTGTATAATTATAATTTTCCCTTATTATTACCTACTTAATTCTACTTAATATTTTTAATTATTTCTCAGAATTAGGGGATAAAACAAAATAAAAAAATATAAAAAAAAAAAATCCAGAGAGAGAGAGAGAGAGAGAGAGAGAGAGAGAGAGAGAGAGAGAGAGAGTCAGTCTAACCTAAAATTAAAATAAAAACAAACCTAAATAGTAATGTATAAAATATTAACACAAATGTACAACAAAAAAAAAAAAAAAACTAAAATAAATAAAAAATTGAAAACATAAAAAAAAAAATAAAAGCTAATTCATTAAAAATAAATAAACACTATACAACTGTGTATATATAATATTAAAATAACACTGTCCAGAATGGCTCTGATTATATGAATCTTTTGCAAATTAATTTCAAGCCAGTCAAACACTGCTCCACATTTTGCAGCCACTGAACGTCATAATCTTTTACAGTTGTGTGTGAGTGTGAGAAAACAGCTTCTGCATCCACATAAGGAAAAAAGGGTTTCCACACGCGTCAATGGAAGCAAAGGTCACAGAGTTTGCTCCACGTTTTTTGGAAGCAGTTCTGATTAAGTAAACCTGAACTGGTGTAGGCAACCCTAGTAAAAGTTTAAAAGACAGGGCCGGACACATTGAGAAGAAGGGGCTTAGTTTTACCTGTCTTGCGGAGCGGGAAGTCATCTTTGGGGTCGTACATTCCCAGCACCGGGTGGTTGTAAGTGGAAATCCCTGTCTGAGGCGGTGAGCTCTGGTCCAGGGAGCTGTGCTGGGTTTTCCTGTGGAACAAATCACAAACACACACATAGGTACTCAAATATGTGCATTTCTAGACATTTCCACACACAGCTGCTCTCCATTCCCAGCAGCGGGACGCTTTCTGCCAACTAACGAGAACGCAAACTCAGATCACCCATAATGCCTCAGTGCAGGCTAAAAGACAGAGGCGGGGCATCGTTTTGTTTACAAACAAACATGCTTGGGTATGACACACTTTCAGACTGCAAAACATCAGCTCTTGCCCATCAAAGCTCAGCAAAAAGAAAGGGATTTGCTGCTTCTAAATAGGAAAAACCACTGCTATGGGGCATCTGAGGTCAGCTGGCTTCCCCGCAGGCCCAAGAATTTAATCTGGCTCACCGTCAGCCCGTCTCAAACAGGCCAGGAGCTCCAGTGATCTGTTTTAATAGCACATGGAAGCTACACAAATGACTCACTTTCGGTCAACCCTAGTGCAAATGTTGTAATCAGTATGTCGGAAATGAGGAAGCAACTGGCTGAAATGTTCGCTGCCGTTCAAAGGTTTGAGGTCAGTTTTTTTTTTTTTTTTAAGAAATTGATTTGATTTAGCAAGGATGCATTTAATTGTACCAAAGTGACAGTGAACAAAAGTAAGTCTAGACAATGTTACTTGGACATTGTGAAGGTGCATCTCATAAAAATTGACAAAACAAAACAAAAAAAGCACAATTTTATAGTTTATATATGTACATTTGCATTGCAATTAAACAATGAATCTGTAAAAAGTTATCTGCTATATTATCTGCTACAATAACATTAATAAATTAATAAAGTACAATCATAAGTATACATTACTGCAGTGTTTGTTGTACTAAATTTGATAATATTAATAAAAAAAAACGTCATTACAGTACTAAGCATTTAAATTTAGCTGTCATGAAAATAAAATGTTAGCGTAATCTGTTTATTGAAAGTTTTTAACTTATTTATTTTTACTTATTATTATTATTTTATTATTCTTTATTAATTTTTAATTATCTATTATTATTTATTTATTTTTACTTATTATTATTATTTACTTAATTTTACTTATTACTTTTACTTGTTATTCTTCTGAATTTGGGGAAGAGAATTTTCTTAATTGCTAAAAAAAAATTGTCATGAAACTAAAAAATTAAAAATTAGCTTTTAAATTCATTATTATTATTATTATTATTATTATATTATTTTACTTATTTTTGCTTATTATTTACCCAATTCTACTATTTTTACTTATCATTTTTCTTAATAAATAAGAAAAATAAAATAAAATAAAATAAAATAAAATAAAATAAAATAAAAATAATGAAAAACAGCTAAACGCCTGTTTCTTATAGGGATAAAATGGAAAACATACAAAAAAATTAATAATATATAATATAAAAAATATAAACAAAAAAAATAAAATGAAAAACCAACCTATCGCTTTCTTATAGGGAAAAAAAAAAAAATAAAACCAACCTATCGCTTTCCTATAGAGAAAATAAAATATAAAAAATAAAATAAAATAACAGAAAACAGAACAATAATAAAAAGCACATACAATAGTAGTAGTAGTGGTAGTAATAATAATAATAATAATAATAATAATAATGTTTTTATTGTATTGTAAATAATAATTCTGTATTTTATTGTATTTTAGATAATAATAATAATAATAATAATAATAATAATAATAATAATAATAATAAATTATAACATTTAAAAAGAATTTAAAAACATTTGAAAAAGATTTAAAATCTATTTGTGTGTATATATATATATATATATATATATATATATATATATATATAAAAACATACACACACTCACATTTATAAATTCAACAAATTCTAAATAAATTTCATTTATGACTAAAAATATAAGGCAGATACAATAATAATAATATATTTTTTTAATTGTATTTTCGATCAAATAAATCAAAAACGTAAAAATATATATTTTTTGTATGTATAGGTATATATGCACACAAATATTTACACATTCAACAAATTCAGCTGTCATCACAGGAATAAATGTCATTTTATGTATTTAAAAATATAAAGCAAATACATTAATAATAATAATAATAATAATAATAATAATAATAATAATGATTTATTGTATTATAGATTAAATTAATGCAGCCTTGTTGAGCATTAAAGACTATCAAAAACATTTCAAATATCCTACTGGCCCCAAACTTTTGAACAGTAGTTTATGTACTCGAGTACATGAACGCAAAAGTCTTGAACATGTCTTTTAAAAGTAAGTTCTCTTTCCATTTTCTGAGGCTCACAGATGAGGAGTGTGAAAGGTGTGTTTGATGGAGTGTGAGTTCTTCACACAAACACGCCCCTATTCACATCCACACCCTCGCACACTGACACACGCCTGCTCTTCACCGCTATCTTTCACACATGACGAGTTCCCCAATCAAAACTTGTTCAAATATTTCAAGAACCCAGAGGTGACAACTAGCTACATCTTTTGTGTGCTGAAAGGAGAAACAAAGCTGTCAATCAATTAAAGCAGAAACTTACATAACATGCTTTTACTTGGCATTCTGCTGCAAGCGAACAACAAAACGACAAGTTTGGCATCAGCTTTGTGTAGCTTGTGTATCTTTAGCTCTGCTTTGTTCTGTTATAAAGATCTATCTTAGAGATCACAGCGCTTAATACAGGTGTAAACAGGTTCAAACAACCGTAGTATTCAGTCTCTCAAACCACATACAGAGGTAGTTTAAACACTTGTGACCACACTGTATTCATAGTTTAAATGCTGTTCTGTCCTGATGCATCTCAGATAACAGTGAACACCAACTACTCACTTGTCAATCAATCACATATGGAGAAAATAAAGAAAATAAAAGAAAATAAAAGAACAGAATTAAACTAAACAAAAAACAGCTGTTTTTTTCCTTAAAGGGAAAATAAAATATAGAAAATATCCTATAAGATAATAATATGAAAATACCATGCTCAAAATGACATTTTTGTGATGAGATTAAAATTCAGATATATGTTTAAAAAGCATATAAGATATTTTTATAATTAGTTTTTAACTTTTTTATTCTTTTTTTAATAGGTACTGTTCAGCACTTTTTTATTAATAATATTTATATATTATTTTATTAATATTTTTATCAGCATATACTCGCATGCTGACAAAGTCTAAACATTTTTTATTTCTGTTTTTATATTTATTTCCTTAATTTCCATTTGTCTTTTTATTATTTTGACACTTTCATTAATTTTTTCATATCCCTTTTTTGATAGCCACAAGTTACAAGTTTTGTTTTTTTTTAAGAAATTGATTTTATTCAGCAAGGATGCATTACGCATTAAATTAAACAAAATATGAACACGAGAGTAAAGATTTTAAATTGCTACAAAACATTTCTATTTCAAATAAATACTTATCTTTTGAACTTTCTCAAAGAATCTGCTATTTTAATTTTAATTTAAATATACATAATGATTTTTTTTATATATAAATATAGATATTAAATTGCATTTTATTTATTTATTTTTTTTTTAAATGTTATTGTAGCAGATAACTAAGTAAATAATCTTAAGACATTACTTGATTATTTAGTTATTTCTCTAATTTCCATTTGGCTTTTTATTATTTTGAAACTTTTATTTATTTATTTATTTATTTACTGATCCCTTTTTTGATAGGTGAAACACTTGAATCAAAGTGAACAAAAATGACATTAAAGATTTGACATTTCTATCTCAAATAAATACTTATCTTTTAAACTTTCTCAAATATTTCTTTTTTTTCAGATCCCTTTTTTGATAGGTGAAACACTTCAGAAAGTGTTTTTTTTAAGAAATTAATTGTACTCAGCAAGGATGCATTATGCATTAAATTGAACAGAAATGATTTAATTTACACACACACACACACACACACACACATATATATATATATATATATAATTTTTTAAATATAAAATTGCATTTTTTTATTTTTTTTTATGCATTTTTCTAAAAATATATTTATATATTTTAGCAGATAATCTAGCAAATAATTAAGTAAATAATCTTAAAACATTACTTGATTGTTTGGTTATTTCTCTAATTTCCATTTAGCTCTTTATTATTTTGACACTTCTCTGCTTTTTCTTATACTTTTGATAGGTGAAGCACTTGTGAAAACCTGGTTATTTTTACTTAAAAAAAACAAAACAAAAACAAACAAACAAAAAAACAGAAAAGAGCCTCTCTCTGAGACAAGTTGCATGTTCATGTTAACTGTAAACTGCGTGCAAATCTGACTCGATTGACTGCTTTGTTAAAGCCAGATGTAAACAGGACCTTTTAAAACATCAGCAGGTTGCAATACTCACCCGTACCAGTAGCGCGGGTCATTTGGCAGGCAGTGGTTGAGGCTTCTCTGTGCCAGCGCTTTCTTCTTGTTGAGGACAAACTCCTGCAACCTCATCTTCACCTCAGTGCTCGCCACAGCGCCTGTCGATCAGATCCCACAGTTCAGGAAGATCACAAACATCCAAGCAGCGGGACATTAATGGCATTTTCTCAGCCTCTAGCTGTGTTATACCGCTAGATTTCTCTAAAAGCCCCGGGAAGGGGAGTTATGCATTTGCGGCTGTCAATTTCTTCACCATTTCTACACCCTGTAATTTACAGTGCTGTAATTTCGCCTTCTAAATGCTCTTAAAAAACTCTTAATAGTCTGAGACAGAGAAGATCGAACAGTGCCCAATTGATCACAACTACAAAGGCTGACACTTGTTTTCTGGTGTCGATAAACAGCTCTTCCACTCGGTTCAGATATCTCTTCACATCTGAGAGAAACGGCCCCTTTATCCGGTCTTAAATAGAGAGCAAACTCTCTATTCCAAATCCACAGAGACCGCGGCGGTTAAACAAAGATGTCTTTTTACTTGCTATTGTTCCCTCTCTCAAAGAAACACATCAGATGGATGAATTCTCACACCTTTTTCTTCAATTACCACCTTTCCCATCGTCTGTAAACATGTCCCCAGAGGCCGTCACTGGTGTACATACACATCTGCGCCGCCAGACAACACGCGCTCCTCGCAGGCAACAGGTGACCGCCGTGTCAACGACAACAGTGACGGATAAAAATAGACCGGTTGTACTGTGCTACTAGAACATTTCAGATAAGCATACACCATCTGATAAAACAACTAATGCAAAATGTCACCAAACCCGAGTATTAAGACTTGCATGGCTTAATAAAACATACATTATGTCTTTTACTGAAATCTGTAGTAGAAAACCTACGAAAGACTTGCACTGTTAAAAAAATCCACATCATTTTATACATATTTTGGACTATGGGGGGCGCCATTATTTCGATGACTTGAAACGGTTGCACTCGGTAAACTACTACCACTGACGAGCTGCGCAAATTCACACTGATAATGAACATGGATTTGCGCAGCTCGTCAGTGAACAACGGCTGTGTGTAGTATATACGGCTCAACGTGAAATCACGCACCTGATGGCATTTACCGCTGATTACAGAACCGGCTTTACTGACAAAACGCGCAAGCATTTCGGCCGATACGTTTCGGTGCATCCCTACATTTTACATCATCGAAATAATGGCGCCCCCCATAGTACAAAATATGTACAAATGATGTAAATCTTTCATGGGTTTTCTACGACATATTTCAGTAAGGGACATCATTTATGTTACAGATGTGGCCATTAAGAATGAACATTTTTTTCCTCATGACAGCATGCAGAAAAAACTGCAATTTTATATAACAACTTTGACAACATTTTTAAAAATCTGCAGGCGCTTTTTCAGATTTTTTAAAATGTTGTGTCTTAATACCGGGGATCCCTTCAGACTGCAACAAACTTAAAATAGCTTAATTTACATACAAAGTTGCAAATTTAACATGTGTGCAAAACTGTAATTTTACATAAAACATCTGCAAATGAGCACCGTTTCCATCCAACGAGTCAAAACGAACAAAATTGACACTTCCAAATAAACATGCACTAGATATCACTAAGCAAAATAGGAGAAGCCACTGAATATAATCATTTTCATAGATAAATGACTTGCTCTTCAGAGCGAGCAAATAAAACACAAAAAAATTCGGTCATTGCTTTCAGAGGTGGATGCCTGCTATTTGGGAACCCAGTCATGAAGACATTCAGGGAGGCAATTTAATGGACATACTTTGATGACAGACTTTGCTCAGGCATTTCAGAATGACCATAAAATTTCAGAAGCTTTGCAACGAAATCAATCAACTGGTTAGTCAGGTTTTGCTGTCTCTTAACATAACAGTCACATTTTTTTAATGCACACGAAGGAGTTTATTCTGCAAAGGCGTTTCCATCTTCCATTATTCACATTAACCCTTTTTCAAACAAGACAAAAACCACCACAAGTGAGCGCAAAAAAACTTTTTTATAAATTTACCATTTTCATCATTAGTTTCTGATGTGATGCTTCTAAACACACATAAAAATGGTGATGGAAACAGCTAATAACAATCTTCTTAGCCATCAGACCAATGATTTTGGCAAAAAATACCAAACTCATCAATGTTATCTTACGACCAATTCATACATATTTTACGAGATGACTAATTCGTACAAATTCATACGACCTCACTTGTACTATTTTATAGAGTTTGAATTGGGGAACTTGTAAAATACGTCTGATTAAGCAAAATTATATAAATTCATACAAGTTTGTTCGTAAAATTTGTACAAATTAACCACCTTGTAAAATACGCACGAATCGGCATGAGATACGGGTTGAACTCATAGGCCATACACACACCAGCTACGTTTCCATCCACCTATTTTTAATGCACATTTTAATTCCAATTTATGGAGTTATTAAGTAGACAGATGCAGGTCACAATATTTTTGTATGCTAGTTATTTCCAAGATATTTGAGTTTATTATGAACTTGTTCAATTATTTTTTTTTTTTTTAGCAAGATCTGGCAACACTAATGAGTTTAAACATATCCAGTGATTGTTGGCACTTCACATACAGAAAAGACGCAACTCGTGTTAATACGTGTTTAAATATGTGATTAACAAGTAGCTTTTTAATTTAGTTCTGTACACACTGAATAGAACTGCTGTAAATGCGATGTCATTACTTTAATTTTTTTAATGCAGTTGTCACTTCAGTAAATTACTGAACCGCACAATTAAACTTCAAAGGTGAATTGACAACCAAATTCATCTGCAATGTGAACATGGCCATAGTGAAGGAAAATAAACCACAGTTACTCAATAGCAACTATCCCAGCATCTGGATAGTGAGTTTTATATGAGCAAACAACCTTAAAATATTGTTTTATTTTTGCTCTTTATTGAAAATTATTTTAGAAAGAAAACTGTGGTTAAAAAGAAACGATGCAGGCCAGACACAACCTCACATTATCTACAGTGGTGCCATACAAGTCTTTGACAACAATATGGGCATTTGACTATTACTTCAGCCTGAAAGTTTTTAATTTTGGTTAGGAAAAGCAATTATAATGCTGAGACAGACATCCATGCCGCAGTGCTGATTAGCCTAATAAATCAAAGACCTTTACGTGTTTCAGTCAGGTAATTAGTTTTTCACTCACTCTCTTGGCCGCGTTCTTTGTTTTTAAGTAACTGGAGCTTCTGTTCCCGCTGCTGTTTCTCCAGCTCCTGTTCCTGACGATGGCGCTCCAACTTCCGCTGGTGTTCCAGGAGCTCCTGCTGATGTTTCAAGGCCAGCAGGTCTTGCTGATGCTAAAGGGGAACAAAAAAATTAACATTGTTTAAGCAAGTACAGTGGACCATGATTTAAATTGTCCTAAAGTCATAATCAAAAATTGTCTTTATTTTATTATTTTATTTTATTTTATTTTATTTTATTTTATTTTATTTTATTTTATTTTATTTTTTATTTTATTTTAATTTAATTTAATTTAATTTAATTTAATTTAATTTAATTTAATTTATATTTTGTACATAACATTATCCTGTGTTAGATTCTTTGGTGCATGCTATTTCAAATATAATATATACATAAAAAATAAATATAAAAAGTGTAACATAAAAAAAATTCCAAATTAAAATAACACTATTGTTTAATAATAGAAACTAAAAACTTTTATTTAGCAAGAATACATTCGAATGATCAAAAGTGTCAGTAAACTCATTTACAGTACAATTTACAATTACTTACAAAAGAGCTTTTTATTCATCAAAAAAATCCTGAAAAAAAAATGTTTTGTTTCTACATAAATATAGGCACATATATTTATGTAGAAACAAATATGCACAACTACAACACTGTTTTCAACACTGATAATAATAATAAACGTTTCTTGATTAGTAAATCAGTTTATTAGAATGATTTCTGAAGAATCATGTGACACTGAAGACTGGAGTAATGATGCTGAAAATTTAGCTTTGCATCACATGAATTAATTACATTTTACAATATATTAAAATAGAAAGTAATTATTTCAAATTGCAATAATATTTCATAATATTATGGTTTTTATTGTATTCAATTTTATTGTATTCAAATAAATAAAGCCTTGGTGAGCATAATATATTTTTTTTCTTTGAACTTTTATTTTTATTTATTTATTTATTTTACTGTATTTATGATCAAATAAATAAAGCCTGGTGAGCATAAGAAACTTTTTTCTTTAAACGTGTATTTTTATGTATTTACGTATTTGTTTATTTATTTATTTTACTGTATTTATGATAAAATAAACCCTTGGTAAGCATAAGAAACCTTTTTCTTCAAACTTTTATTTTTATTTTGAACTTATTTATTTTTTTTATTTATCTATCAGTTTTTTTGTTTGTTTACTGTATTTATGATCAAATAAATGAAGCATTGGTGAGCATAAGAAACTTTTTTCTTTAAACTTGTATTTTTATGTATTTATGTATTTGTTTATTTATTTATTTTACTGTATTTATGATAAAATAAATAAACCCTTGGTAAGCATAAGAAACCTTTCTCTTCAAACTTTTATTTTTATTTTGAACTTATTATTTTTTTTTATTTATCTATCAGTTTTTTTGTTTGTTTACTGTATTTATTTATTTATTTTTACAATTTTACCAATCAGATTATGGTAGTAAAATAAGATGAAGACAGCATTTCACACTGACTCAAGACAAACACGGCGACTCCAAATTCGCATCACTAATAACAAGATGCAATTGATGGAAATACCGACATCATACAAGAACGAAGTTCCTGAATGTGTTTATTGATGTCTCGTTGTGCAGCATAAAAGCAACATTTCACTTTTTCCCCAAATGAACCTAACATAAGCAATTACCTCAACAGCGCCCAGACTAAAATGAGCATTTAAAGACGCTGGTAATCTCTCTCACACTGTGCTCTGTAAATGCAGCCATTTCGTCTAACATTTCCCTTCAACTGCATTTCCACTTCTGCAGTTATTTAGCTCAGCAGCAGTCACATCCATTACTGGCTTGTGATGATGGGCAATATCAGAGCTGTATACAGCTGATGCTTGGATGTTGAGTGGATATTGGTGATTCTGGTCAGTTAAATCACATTAACACTGGCACACATGGCTAGTCCGTAAGCAAGCGGTTACTTAAGTAGATGTAGCATTTATCCGAAGCGACTGAAATCTCAATACTTCTCTCTTGTCGGTTATATAAGTCTTTCCTCTCACTTTCCACATCTCTTTCTGCAGATCCTGAGAGATCACCAGCGATGAGTCATGGGCGTCTGTCACTTGGCAGAGCGGGGCTGGAGGCCGTGATGACGCGAGAGAGAAGAGAACCGCAAAGACTCTTCCTCATCAGGCAAAGCTCTGACATTTCTAACTGGAGCTTTTCAATCCATGACATCTACCTCACCTCATCAATATGCATGGCTCTAACCACCATTTCACATCGCATCTGGGCTGTTTAAGACTAGAAATTGACAATGGTGTGAGCCGATCTTAAGAACAGCATGCTTTTCCTCACAAAAATCCTTTGTATTAATCATCATTATTAATTATTATTACAAAATCAAGAGCAGTACTCCACAATTTTGTCAGGATCAAATGAGTTCCTGTATCATTCATTCATAAGCTATTTACTGTATAGTATGCTATTTTTGTTTAAAAAAAAAATGTACCTGAGCAGTATTAAAGAGCCTGGGTAAATAATCCCAAACACCATGTCAGATGCAGCTTCTGTTTCACCTTTGCAATGTAAAGATGTCTCTTGTTGATGTTGGAAAAAAAAAAAAATGATTGTAACAGTAATAGTACTGAAGTATTTGACATAAAAAAAAAACAATAAAACAAAAGTACAAAAAAAAAATTAATAAATTAATTTTAAAAATAAAAATAAATTTCTGACCCTGTTGCTTGGTCAGTGCATTGCAATAAACATTGTAAAGTACTTCTTTTATGTGATTGTTATTCAAGACTGTTATTCAAGATTGTTATCATAACCTATACAAGGTTTAATGTATACAAATAGGAAAGATGATCTATTATTTTCCCCCAGAAAATGTTATGAAATATATTAAATATCCTGAATTTAAATGTTATTTAAGTAGATTTTATTTCATATATAAAATAAATCACTTATAATATAATATAAAATAATATCATATAATATAATAATGCTTAATTAAAAGTGATATTTAAATGCATTAAATACTTAACTTAAATGTTTAGAAATAAAAATATATAAAATAATAATTATAATAAATTATATTTATTATAATTTTATTTATCCCTATTATAATTATATTTATCCCTATCATAGATATATATTTTATTTAAATAAAATTAATTCAAGATAAAACAAATCAAAAATTCAATGTTATATATATTATAATTATAATTATAATCTAATATAATGCTTAATTGAAAGTCATTTTTTATAATGACCATTTAAATGCATTAAATATTTAATTGAAATGTTTATAAATAAAAATTATAGAAAATAATAATATAATAAATGATATATAAATATATACATATAGAATAAATAAATAATATATATATAATATAGTATAAATAAATAATATATAATAGTTTTTTATTTATTTATAAAATGAATTCAAGATGCAATGTTATATATATATCATAATTATCAATTATATCTATTTAACTTGGTTATTCAAAGGTAATTAAAAGAAATAATCAGCAGATAAATAAATATATATTTTTTTAATTTAAAGCCATTGAACTTACATATGCACAAGTGTGTGTGTGTGTGTGTGTGTGTGTGTGTGTGTGTGTGTGTGTGTATGTATGTATGTATGTATGTATGTATGTATGTATGTATATATATATATATATATATATATATATAGGTAAATAACTAATAAATCAATTGTACAAATAAATGTAATATAATAATTATTATTATTACAATTATTAATAATAATATTATTATAAATAATATATACATATATAATAAATATTTTTTTTTATTAAAAAAGATACTAAATACATACATATACTTGGTTAATTTAAAGTTAATTTAAAGGAATAATCAGCAGATAAATAAATAAATAAATAAATAAATAGACAAATAAATAAATAAATAAATGTTTTTTGCTATTTAAAGCCATTGAATTGACATATGCAGTGAATTTACATCTCAATTAATTTAAAGAAATAAGCAGATAACAAATACATATATAAATATAAATACACTGTATTTGAAAGATAACTTGACAGTCAGAATAAAGTGTAATAACAGATGAAGCACTTAGATCTACATATGAAACTACAATTTACATGCTTTATTTCCTTTCATGCCAGCTAGCCAGCTCACAGCCTCCGGCATGACGAGAGCATCCAAAAACAATAGCAAAATAATGAAAATGCATTAGACAAATAAATGTTTGACACAGGAAACATCTCTTTCACCATCTCTGCAGTTTGCAGCCCATGAAAAACAGCAGAAAAACCCAGTCGCCTCTCCTCTCCCTATCATCAGCAAGGTGTCACGGGAAAAGCGCGGCATCCATCAAACCCCTGCACTACGCTTTGTCCGTTTAGCAGCGAGATTAGCTCTGACACTGCCCGCAGCCCGGGAGGCTATTTATAGCTCGCTCAGGGCTGCCTCTCTCCCATTGGCCAGAAACCTCACTGTGGCAAGCACAGCAAAGCCGGAGGTCTGCTGAGCTCACAGGCTCCCGGTGTTTCCCAAGGACAGAGTTCCCATAGCGATCGCAGTCACCCATCGCCCGTCCCGCCTCACAATGAGAGCTCAGTCTGGAGGCCAATGACAGCAGCGCTGCCTCAGGAAACCACAGACACGACAAGGGCTCTGCATCACGCTCGCCAACAAATGCTCAAAATCCAAACAAACTCAATTCCTCACAAAGAAATGGAAAATCAAAGACAGAAGCGTGGGAAGTCTTGAAGGAAGGGAGGAACGGAGACGAGAACCTCAGCGTCGTGAGCTTTTTACAGGAACGGAATCAAAATTCTGTCATTATTTACTCGACCTCATGTCGGACCAAATCCATGTGCACTTACTGTATCCATGAAACACAGAACGAGGAAATTTAAGCAGCACTCCTTCATTCAACTAGTTTAGTGACTATGACTGTCAGGCTCAAAAAAGCTCCATAAAAGTATCATAAAAAGTAATCAATATGGCTTGTGAGCTTGATTTATGTCTCTATATGGTAACTTTGTGTAACACACTGAAATCTCAGGAATCCAACAAAGCCACAGCTTTCAATATAAATATGGGTTTTATTGTAGACACACTGACTGCACCAGGCTTGACATCAATGAATGGTATTTAAAAATCAGCTGGTTGAAAATGTAGTACTGGTTTTTCATTTAAACCAGTATAGAGTGCTGCAAACTAAAACATGGACATTTTGCATTTCCAGTTCCATCATGCCAAAGCTTTTTCAAATGGCTTTTCAGTTACGTGCTTGAAATAAAGTCTATGATTAACTATGAGATATATACAAAAAATGAGAAATGCACAAAAATATACCTAGGGCCCTAAGAAATGTGTTTTATTCTCCCCCATTTTCTTTTGTCTCTTTCTTTTCTTTTCTTTTTCAAAATTTTTTTTTTTCTGTTTTAATTTTTCTGAATTCTATTTTTTTTTTCCATTTAAATTTTTGAATTAAATTCAAATCATTTTTTTCCATTTTAAATTTTAGTAATCAAAAAGCATATCTATACCTAAAATTCTGAAATTAATACAATTTAATAAAAACGTATTAAAAAGTTAACAAAAACTACATTTTTATGGTCACATAAAATCTGTTTTATTTTTCACCAAGTTCAGCTTTATTTTTCTCAAATTCTGTGTTTACCGTTTAATTGTTTTTCGATTCTATTTTAAGTTCATTTCAGTTTTCCATTTAAATTTCTAAAATTCAGTTAAAATAATTTTTTTCTCCATTTTAAATGTTAGCAATCAAAATCATGTCTAAAAAAACTGAAATCATGAAATTGATACAATTTTAACAAAAAAGCATTAAAAAAAATAACAAAAGCTACATTTTTGGAATCACATAAAATGCATTTCATGTTTTATTTTTTACCAAATTCAGGTTTATTTTTCTCAAATTTTGTGTTTACAGTTTAAATTGTTCTGGATTCCATTTTAATTTTTAAATTAAACTAAAATCTGCTTTTTTTTTTTTGCATTTTAAATTTTAGTAATCAAAAAGCATATCTAAATAACTGAAATCATGAAATTGATACAATTTAACAAAAATGTATTAAAAAAAGCTAAAACAAAAGTTTTATTTTTAACCAATTTTTTCTCAAATTCTGTGTTACCATCAATTTTTTTCTGGATTCCATTTTAATGGTTTAACTTCATTTTAAGAATCCAAAATCACGTCCAAACTGATTTTTAAAATAACAGGGCCTGATGGAATGTTTTATTTTTCCAGAAATCTGTTTACATTTTTCTGGATTCCATTTTTTCCATTTTAATTTTTTCTTTTTTTTAATTAAATTTAAAAATTAAAATATCATTAATAAAATATAATAATTAAAATTAAAAATGACTGTAATCAAATAAAGACAAAACTTTAATAATTT
Source organism: Labeo rohita (assembly GCF_022985175.1). Classification (NCBI taxonomy): domain Eukaryota; kingdom Metazoa; phylum Chordata; class Actinopteri; order Cypriniformes; family Cyprinidae; genus Labeo; species Labeo rohita. The sequence continues at coordinate 30,674,808 of NC_066877.1, forward strand.
TATTCATTTTTTTTTTCAAAATCAAAAGGAAATGTAACAGTTTACCGTTAAAATAAAAACATGGAAGAAAAACTGTATGTCATTCCTTAAAAATCATGGAATCACAGAAATCACAGGGCACCACTTGTGACTTTTTTTTTTTTTAAACTCCACTTGTGATGTTATATACACACACACATATATATATATATTTTTTTTTTTTTAACTGAAAACAGTTTAGACTAAAAGAGTTGTCAGAAGTTTAATAATGGTGACAAGTTGTCCTACCATGGTGTAGTTCATTTTTTAACCTAACAAGCTTTTTACTTCTGCAGATTGTATTTAGGCTTCAAAATTAATAAAACTTGCTTTTATTTGTAAAAATTATCATGCTGAACAAAACACGTAAGAATCATAAACTTTTGCTGATCATGAAGCTTATTTTCTGCAACAATCCAAAAGCTAATGGAAAAATCCTATTGCTTTTTTGTGGAGGATCTAAGGTGATGCAAACTTCCAGGTTGGCCAACAAAAACACCTCATCCCCCGCAGCACTCAAAACCGCCCACCCCGAGTCAGCGACACTCTGCTCACCTTGACATGCTCCTGCAGCTGCGCTTCGTGCTGGCGCGAGAGCTGCTCGTGCTGCCGCTGAAACTCGGCGATCAGGAGCTGCCTCTGTATCTGCTGTTTCTGCTTGAGGGCCAGAAGCTCCTGCTGCAGCTGCTGCTCGCGCTGGGCCGGGTCCGACGGCGCCAGGGCGAACTGGTGATCCACGCGCAGGTCCATGGGGATGGCAGAAGGCGGCACTTGCAGTGGCAGCGCCGCGCTCACATCAACTGCGGAAAGAGAGAACAGAGACTCAAATGAGAAAAATAACAAACTGTACAGTACTCAGTCCGTTTAAACTTTTAGGAAAAGATTTTCCAAGCCAACAATTAAATGTCATTTAGATAAACATTATGCAGCAATCACGAGTCATAGAGGTCAGCCAATCACAACAGAGGTCATTTACATTTAATTTTGCAGGAAAACACTGTACAAAGTGTACAAAGATTATACATTTACATTATTTACATCAACTATACAGTATTATTTACATTAATTGTAAATTAGACATTTACCACTACAGATATTATTCCCAAAACAAATTAACATTTAAATGAAAATATATATACATATGCATATATATAAAAATGTATATATGTATAGATATAAAATACTGTTAAATATAACACTGCAAAAATGCAAGCATTTAAAAAATAAACCATCATACCACCAATAAATCATAAATAATATAATCATAATAACCATAAATATATCATAAAACAAATCAAACAAATAATGTTCCTAATTGAATTTGTTACAAAAAACAAGAACAAAAATAATCAATATATATATATTAATACATATATATAGTATATATACTATAATTATATATACTATAATTACAATACAATTTATTTATGAATTTATGAATTTTTTTACAAAAAAAACAAGAACTAAAATAATAAATTAGAAATAATATAAAAATAATTCTAAACGTATTAATAAAACTGCCATTAATTAATACAGATCTATAAAATAAGCAAAAACGTTTTATCAACGTTCACTTAAATTTAAATGAATAAATGTAAATAGTCATAATTCATTTTAATTATATTTTGACATAAATATAAGTATAATAAAAGCAAATAACTCAGAATAACTTTTAGAATATTGTGTTGCACCTCTAAGAAGGTGAGAATGTGCTAGATCAAGTTCACATGAGCCATCTCAAATCCTGCCCATACCAAAAACAATTATAGCAAAAGCAACTGTCCTATCAAAACCATCTTAAACATTCCTCAAAACGTGCACAGAGAGTACAGTACTGCATCAGCATCATAGCGGCCATCAAAATAAACAGAGGAAAGAAACCCCATGTTCCTGCCACAGATCTTGCTTAGATTCACTACTCGCGAAACAGCGTCACAGGAATCAGGAAGCGGCTCGGCTTGCGGCGTCTTCTTCAATCATCTCTCTCTCATAACAGATAAAACTGAGGAAAACTAAGGAACTGAGCAATTACATTCCACAGCGAGGATGCTTGAGTTGATAAGTGGCTTCACAACCTTAAAGGTTTTGTGGGTTAAATGAGCAATGAAATTCAACACAAGAACAAACAGGATGTTATTAAACGGCATTTTATTTTGTTCTTTCTTTTTAAACACTGTAATTAGAATAAGCAGAGAATTTTGCTTATTCATGCATTCCTGCAAATCCAACACATCACCATAAACTACCATTTTTACCATTATTAGAATTGCTTGACATGATTTATATACTTTCTGTAGCATACTGCCTCTTTTTCCAGGCTAAAACCAGGTCAAGGTCTGCAATAAACGGCCTCCAACACCATATAACGGACAGACTGCTGGCGTGGGACCTCTTTATTTGTGCGTTACTGAATAGGAGAGGTTTTAGGGGGAACACTGAACACATTCATGCTTCAAGTGTCAGCTCTACCCATGGGACGTCACGATGCCCCGAATGCCACAAGTTCAAGGATGCTCCTCTGACCCCAAAACAGACGAAACAAAAGCCCTCAGCGGAAGCCCTGAGGCCACACAAAGGCCAGCGTCAAAGGCTATTTGATATAATGGAATAAAAACCAGCCTTTAATCCCGACTCATTTGTGTCATAAAATCATATTCATGACGCAAATCCTTGGTCACAAAGGGGCTGTTGATGCCCAGCCCCCTGAAACTGACCACTACGCTCTTTGCTCAGCTGGACAGGAAGCCTTCAGCTAGTGAACTACTTCCTCTACGTTTACTTTACATCAATAAGTGGTGATAAGAGCGCTGTTTATCCGTGTATTTGCTGTCAAGAGACATATCTGAAATTCACCGCCCAGTCCAAACAAAGCCCAGTGGCCAAAAAAAATACAAACAACTATTAGCAGTAATTAAAATGCCAAAGAAAACCACCAGCGCACCAGCAAACAGAAACTCTAATTGAATTCACAAATACTGCTTTAATGTGTTTCATTCACAATGGCTAATTTTGGATTGCTGAAAATATAATAGTTTAGATGAGAGTTCAGAAGGGAACAAACACTGGCCCAAACCCAAATGGTGCATATAATCTGGCTCCCTTTCAATTTATGAGTGAGAATTTGAACTGAATTGGCCACAATCAACAGGAAGTTAAAAAGGAATGACAGGAAGAGGAATTTGCTGAATTTTAATTCTAAGAAATTCAACACAGGTAATCCATTTTGGAAAATCAATCCGTACATCTATACATTTGTATGTCCGTCCATCCATCCGCCTCTCTTTCCATCCTTCCACCCATCTGCAGTACCTACCTACAATATCTATCCACAATATATATTTATATGTCCATCCATTTGTCTCTGCATTCATCCATTCCATCCATGCATCTATCCATCTGTCTGTCTATCCATTTGTCTTTCCATCCATCCATGCATCTTGCCATCGCATCTACACTTGAGTCTTTTAAGCCATTTTCCCCATCTATCCATCAGTCTAACCAACCATTCATCCATCCATCCATGCATCCATCCATCCATCCATCTATCTGTCCATCTACCTACAGTACATAACTATCCATCCATCCAGCCGTCCATCCATCTGTCTTTCCATCTTTATATCCATCTATCTGTTCATCCATCCATCCATCCATCGTCCATCCATCGTATCTATCCATCTGTCTGTCTTTAGATCCATCCGTCAGTCCATCCATCCATCCATCCATCCATCGTATTTATCCATCTGTCTGTCTTTATATCCATCTATCTGTCCATCCGTCCATCCATTTGTCTTTCTGTCCATCCATCCATCCACAGTATCTATCCATCTGTCTTTATATCCATCCGTCCAACCATTTGTCTTTCCATCTGTCTTTATATCCATCCATCCACAGTATCTATCCATCTGTCTGTCTTTAGATCCATCCGTCAGTCCATCCATCCATCCATCCATCCATCCATCGTATTTATCCATCTGTCTGTCTTTATATCCATCTATCTGTCCATCCGTCCATCCATTTGTCTTTCTGTCCATCCATCCATCCACAGTATCTATCCATCTGTCTTTATATCCATCCATCCACAGTATCTATCCATCTGTCTGTCTTTAGATCCATCTATCCATCCATCCATCCATCCATCATAACTATCCATCTGTCTGTCTTTATATCCATCCCTGTTCATCCGTCTGTCCGTCTGTCCATCCATTTGTCTTTCCACCCAAAGACCCACCTACCCACCCATAGTATCTTTCCATCTGTTTGTCTATCCACTTGTCTTTCCATCCATCCATCCATCCATCCATCCATCCATCCATCCGGCCTATAAACTTTGAAACTTTCTCAACCAAACACTCAAAGTTTGTCTCCATAAACTTTGCTTTTTAGTTACAGTAGTTAGTTATTTGAATATCTTTGAATTCAGTTCATTTTAATTCTACTTCCTTACATTCAAATTCAACTCACATTCAGGAATTTAAAAAGCAATCTCAATTCAATTCTCACTGCCGCACAACTGAATGGAGAACTGTAAAACCCACTCCGTCAGCACCTCAATCTCAGCAGAGCGTGCAGAGGTAGGATGAGGCTTCCCTGCGAGTAAAGCCCAGATAGAGCGCTACAGTTTGTTTACTAGTCTAATTATTTCTTACAGGGAGGATTAAGTAACATTTGCATTAGGAGTTTGCCGACAGGCCGAAGGTAATCCCGGTCTTTGCTGTGCTCTCTGAGGATAGACGCTTGACACACACTTAGGGAGACTGTTAGGACATTAATAACAGCCAGGGCACTACATGTTACAGTTAGGAGACACACTGGGGACGGAGGGGATATGCATTTCTACCCAATTAGAATGATGCAATATAAGCGTAAAGAGAAATAATCACCCCTGCAGCACTAGTTCTGCAAAAGGGGATTTGCTGACACGCACAGCGCTGGACGAACACGCACGCGGATACACACCCACACGCTCTACAGCATGAACTGATGGAGATTGATTCGCCAAGGCCATGAATGCGGCGGCCGACCATTACACTATGTACCTTGTGAGGAGTGATGCATCCTGGGACAGGGAGCACTCTGCACTGCTATCCATCAGCAATGCATCACATTTAAGTCAGGAAATGGGTGCAGGTGCAACTCAACTGAGAGCAAGTCCAGGCATCTTTTACTGCACCAACAGTCCTGCCTAAAACAATACCATCCTGTTCTACAATGCGCACTTAAACAAGACAGAACTTATGGGCAGGCTCACACACACACTTACAAACACACACAGGTAGAATGCAGCAGAAATTCAAGTTCAAAAACTTATAAAAAGAACTTATAGGTATCGATCCATGTTTTTGAACTTGACAGGTTCTTAAAAACAGCAGGCCATGGTTTGACACTCAACAAAAAACACAGCCAGCATACTAATTAAACAATGCCACCAAATATATCACAACTAGTCCCACTTTACATTAGGTGGCCTTAACCACTATGTACTTGCATTAAAAAAATAGTACAATGCATTTATTGTGTTTATATTGTATTGCAAAACACTTTTGCTGCTACTGATGTGGGATATGGGTAAGGTTAGGGACAGGTTTAGTGGTATGGGTAGGTTTAAGGGTGGGTTAAGTTGTAAGGAATGGGTCAACAGTGTAATTAAAAATGCAATTATAGAAATTAATTACAGATATAATTACATGCAGGATTTTTTAAAATATAAGTACAATGTAAAAACATGTAAGTACACAATAAGTGCATTGTACAAAATGATTATTTAAATGTAAGTACACAGTAGTTAAGGACACCTAATATAAAGTGGGATCAAATTATTAATAAAAATATGTACAATCTACAAGAATAATATAGATACACCGTATATAAGACGAACATAAATCATCAAATGTAAAAAATGAAAGGTAAAAATACTATCTTAGATTCTTGCTAAATATATATTTTATATTCCATACATCTCAAAACTACAATTAAAAAGTAACTACTACCAGTCAAAAGTTTTTGAACAGTAAGATTTTTAAATGTTTTTAAAGTCTCTTCTGCTCACCAAGCCTGCATGTATTTGATCCAAAGTACAGCAAAAACAGTACAATTTCTAAATAGTTTTACTATTTAAAATAACTGTTTTCTATTTGAATATATTTTAAAATGTAATTTATTCCAGTGATTTCAAAACTGAATTTTTAGCATCATTACTCCAGTCACATGATCCTTCAGAAACCATTTTAATATTCTGATTTGCTGCTCAAAAAAAAATTAATAATAATTTGCTTATTATTATGTTGAAAACAGCTGAGTAGAACTTTTTCAGTTTTCTTTGATTCAGTTCAGAAGAACAGCATTTATCTGAAATAGAAATCTTTTGTAGCATTATAAATGTCTTTATCATCACTTTTGATCAATTTAAAGCATCCCTGATAAATAAAAGTATTTCTATAATTTATTTCCCAGAAAAATTATACTGACTCCAAGCTTCCGAACTGTATAGTGTATGGTGTTACAAAAGCTTTTTATTTCAGATAAATGCTAATCTTTGGATTTTTCTATTCAAAGAATCCTGAAAAAAAAAAATTTAAAACTGTTTTAAAAACGGACGATAATAATAATAATAATAAATATTTCTCGAACAGCAAATCAGCATATCAGAATGACTTCTGAAGGATCATGTGACACTGAAAACTGGAGTAATGATGCTGAAAATTCAGCTTTGATAACAGAAATAAATTACACTTTAAAATATATTTAAATAGAAAGCAGTTATTTTAAATAGTAAAAATATTTCAAAATTGTACTGTTTTTGCTGCACTTTGGATCAAATAAATGTAGTCTTGGTGAGCAGAAGAGACTTCTTTAAAAACATTAAAAATCTTACCGTTCAAAAACTTTTGACTGGTAGTGTATATAACATTTGAGATTATATGTAAAAATAGATAAAAATAGATTTCTTATAGATACCGTTTTATAGGCCTAATAAATAAGCCTATGATAAATAAAAACGAAAAAATAAACCGAAATAAAAATCTCTATTATATATATTTTGCACTAAAATTTTGCAAACAGTTGCACATTTTTAAGAGGGTGTGTCAAGTTAAAAGTCCCCTGCATCATATTCAAATCCATTTGATTTGAGACAAAAGCAGATGCTGTGAGATCACCCCAACACTCAACCAAAACTTAATATCATCAACTAAAAATGTCATCGTTTTACATGCTTTTCCCATAAACAGCACATGGGGGCCTTTCCTGAGAAGCACAGCGGAGCTCCAGGCCCACGGCCCATCGCCTCCCTCTGTAGAACACTGTCCCTGACTGACCCTCTGACCCTCTGCTGGGTTGTGGAGGATAATGAAGTGTCGGGGAAGCATCAGAGCTGCGTGCTGATTACGTCAGAAGAGCCCCGGTTTTCCGCAGGCCACGCTCAGACGAATAGAGGAGCGTTTGTTCTGTCCCCCGGAGAGACAGGCCGCACTGACGATCACAGACCAGTGTCCAGAACATGCTGTAAAAATGTGGAGTGACTTACTTATGAATAAAGAGAGAAAACGAGGTGGCCGTTACACAACAGGGCAAGCACAGATATAAATGAATAGCAGATATGCCATATAAGATGCTTCCAATTCCAATGAATCAAGAAACTGGAATATTGTCTTAACTGCATTATGACAAGCTGGTTAACATCTTCGTATGACGCACATAATTGAATTATAAACAAATTTCTTTTCTTATCAGAATTTACATATGCATGTAAACACAGTCATCGACAGAAAAGAAGAAGAAAGATGGAGAGGGAGAAGAATTATGACGGAGAATTTACTCATTCCAAACAGAAGCTGCTATAAATAGCCCAGGGTAAGCCATCATGTCCATAAACATTGACTACAAATGGCATGAGTCACTTGTTTTTCAGTTTCCCCCAGGGCTTCGCAGGAACTACACAGGAGCGCTCGTCAATATGCCCGTGTGTTGGCAGGTTACTGTCGCGCAAAAGCTGATCAATGAAATCATGTGAACGGCTGTCCATTCATACAGTGCATGACAACGCATCGTGTAATGCCAGTTTCTCATGCTTTATGCTGCTAATCTGAGAGACTCCAGCGTGTCTGTGTTGATAGGACGGGTTTGTACAGTTGTTTAGCTATGCACTGCGGACAGATGGGTGAATTTCAAGAAGCCTGAATCACCTCAAAGAAACAATACGTCTTTGATCATTTTCAGCATGTTTATAGTCCATCAGATATTGTTAGCATGCCTTGCTTTTGAATGCTATTTAAAGCACCACTAAACTCATACATTTAATAAACATATTAAACTCAAATTGACTAGTCAGTTGTTTGTCAATGACTAGTCGACCATCCTTACCAAACACTATTAAAAACGCTATTTAAAAATTCCCTTCAAAGTTCTCATTACTATAATAGAAAAATGTCTTCAACCTTCAATGTTACAAAATAATAAATGAATTAATTAAATAAAGGCTATATATATATATATATATATATATATATATATATATATCATTATATTTATTTATATATATATATATATATATATATAAATAAATAAATATAATGAAACATATATTGTAATTATAAATAATAATTATATATTAAATATATTAATTCATTGTGATTTATAATTAAGATATTCAATTATTATTATTTATTTTATTCAATTATTATTATTATTTTTTATTATATATATATATATATATACACACACACACACACACACACACACACACATTTATATAATGTACTAATAAATAAGATATTTATTTAATAATTATTACAAAAATATATAGATATATACACACTTAAAATTATTATTAAAATTATTATTATTAAAATACTACTTATAAGTAAGATATTTAATTAGTAATTTAATATAAATGTAGAAAATAAATATAATTAAATATATAAAATACTTAATTTAATAATTAATATATATATATAAACATATACACACAATTATTTTAAAAAGTATTATTTATAATTACAATATTTAATTCTTTAATTAGTATTTCAATTACATTCAATATTAAATCATAATTAAATATTTACATATTTGATTATATATATGATTATATATATAATATATAATATTATATATTTATATTATATTATATTATATTATATTATATTATATTATATTATATTATATGACATACAGACTATATAGTAATACTGCCCTCTTACAACAGTAAAAACCCATTTCTCTGTGATTTTATTAAAGTATATTTATATATGTATGAGACGCCTTACATGGCTCATGCAAATAATGCAAAAATCTAAAATGTCTATGGTGCAAATAGTCTGATTTTCTTTAAATAAAATCAAATTAATTTATTTTTACTTGATCTCTGGGTTAACATATTTGGTCTTTTAGCCCCGTTAACTTTTCCATCCCACTCCTCCACCCTTCAGCCTCTAAATAAGCCAAACACGAAGTCGCTTATGAGGTCATTATGACATCAGCGGGGTTGCCGTGGCATCAGAGCTTGTGTTTACCAGCCGGGTGGCTCTAACGACCCCTGAACGCAGCAGTCCCTGAACATTAGCTCGGCTGCGCAGGCTAAAAGCCAAACGCCGGCAGCTACAGGAGCGTTCTTAAAAAAGTCTCTTTTAGTCTAAACAGCCGCTTAAGTAAAAGACCTACACACTCAGCTCTTCCATACAGCCGTCCACACTTGGCACCAACTACACATCTGGCCTTGAATGGCAAAGAGAAAGTGAATTGCGAGTGTGTGTGTGTGTGTGTGTGTGTCTATAAAATCATAATTCAGCCAACAGGATGCAGCTCCCATTAAGCTCCACTGCAACATGTTTATTCTTCATAAGACTAGAGCGCTAGCCAAATCAATCGATGCTCTTATCTTCCCCCGGCTCATGGTATCATCTACAGGACAATTATCTTTTCATCCAGTCAAATACTGGAAGACGACGCCAAAAAAATAACCCCTCAATGCTCCTGAACCCAAGCCCTGAGTGCTATCTAAAAGCCTTGCTAACTTGTCCACCTGGACGGACGGGGCAGTAAAATTGCGCTTCGCCGCAAGCCTTGAAATTTATTCCATTAATTCAAGTGCAGTGAAAATCGCTGGTCACCGGCACCCACGCTTTACTCGGAGACTGAATGCACAATTACAGCCTCTCACGTCAGGAGTGCGCTGTAATCACAGCTTAAAGAGATGCGCGGCGGCCGCTGTCTTCGAGGCGTATCCGTTGAATCAAACAGAGAACGAGCTGGACGTATAGACATGCAATCTTTCCTCTTTCTGAGAGCGGCTGCTCAAAAACCCGAACGCTGATCAGGAATGACATGCTTACAGTAAACGGAGGATAATGTATAGCTGCCATCGCCAATTACTCCATTCAACGGACTGCTGTATCCATAAGCTCAACCCAAACATGCTAATGTGCTGTTATACAATGAGTCCTGACCAAACATTCGCCCTCATTATGGTAAGGTCAAGGGTCAACAACAATTTCTGGAAACTCTGATGTATAAACAGTGGGATTTAAGTTTTAATGGTGGACTGACTAATTTATTTTGATCATCAAACAAATACAAAATGATTTGCTTGTAATTAGTAATGAATTCATAAAGAGCTTGCTGATATATTGAATATATTTCGATATATCACAGACATATCACATATATAGAGAGAGTATAATCCTTATTCTAATAATATTCAAAATTTAAATTATTACATTCAAATGTTTTTGTAAAAAAATATTTATTTAAATATTCCATAAATCACTTTTATTAAAAACTAAAACAAAAACAACAACAAAAACATTACAATAGATTGATTCAATTTTAATTTAAAACAATATTTAATTAAGTCATTTAATTTTTTTTTATATTTAATTTTTAAAACTTATTATATATTATATATATATTTTAAATTACAATTAATTGGTTCAAATTTTATTGAAAACAATGTTTAATTAAGTCTCTGTATGACACTGAACATTTTTATAAACTACATTTAATTTTATTACACATAAATTGTATTTTATATAAAAAAATTGAAATATTACCAAAATCTATAATTTTATTTCATATACTAAATATTACTACATTTAAATGTTTTGTAAAAAAAAAAAACGTATTTAAATATTACATAATCACTTTTATTAAAAAAAATTACAATAGATCGATTCAATTTTTATTCAAAACAGTTAATGTTTAATTAAGTACCTGTATTTTATAATTGTTTAAATTATATTTAATTTTTAAAACATTTTGTACATTGAAATAATTTGCATAATTCACTTAATATGTAAAATTTTTATTCAAAACAATGTTTAACTAAGTCTCCGTATGACATAAAAAATTGTTGAAGCTATAATTAATTTTAATACATCTAAATTATATTTTTTTATAAATTATATATAATATAAATCTAATTACAACATTCTATAATTGTACTTTATACTCTAACATTATTAAATTACTACATTACAATGTTTTGTAAAGGTATGTATATAAATATTCCATAAATCACTTTTATAAAAAAAAACTAAATAAAAAAAAAACCACACACACACACTTTACAATTGATTGATTCAATTTTTATTCAAAACAGTTAAACAATAAATTCACATTATTTAAAAATAGTTAATGGAGTATAATTATATATATATATATATATAACAAATTAAATATGTAATAACATTAGAATATTCTATACTTATTATAATCATCTTACAGATATTATTATTTACATTAATAAATTACTACACACATTAACAGATTTTTGTAAAAAATATGTAGGTTAATATTCCAGTTTATAATTGAATTATTATTATATATAAACGGTAATTTTATTTCTTGTGTTAAACGTTTTGCAATTGGCTATTTGTTAAAAAAGGTTACTCTTCTGATTTAAAAAAAAACACCCTTTTCACTGTCACTGTAGGGCATTTACATAGCAATATATACATTGTATATTATCAAAAATGTTTTTTTTTTTCATAATGAAACCTAAAAAAACACCCTTTTATGTTACTGCAGAGCAATTTTATATCAATATACACATTGAGTATCATCAAAAAGGGTTTTTTTTTTTTCATTATGTGACTAAAAACTGAAATTCTGATTAAGTTGTTGGCAGATGACATAACTGATTAGCTACATGAGGAAGTAATGAGCACTTCATAAGAAACATAAACAAGAGTTTTTATCAGATCTTTCTCTCTCTCTCTCACACACTCACTGCACGTCAAGGTCTCTCGCCCTTATTTAGACTCCACCTCGAACAAGATGCTCCAGGCATTTCCCTCCAATAGTGGGAACCACCAGCAGCTGGAGTTATTTATATCCTCAGTTCCCCGAGCAGAGCAACGGCTCGCCTCGGCACGGCCGGATTAGGATTAACTCGTGCTTCCAATCCATGACATTGATAATAAGAATGTCCAGCTCAGAGCAGGTAAAAAAAAAAACACTACATATACTTAACATCTTTGATATTCATGATCTTAATCCTGTATTCAGTCCGAAATGGAATAAAAGAACTAAAATACAGTAAAAATCTGAACCAAAATAGTAAAAAACAGTAATATCAGATCAACAGATACAAATAAACCTGCCCCTAATTGACATGTAACACAAAACAAATTGTCACTGGTCAATTTTAATGTCAATCAGATAAAAGGGCGGTTCTTGAAGTCGGAAAGGTAGACCTCTAAGCAGATGGTTTGAATGAATGCTTTACCTCATTAAAACTTGAGAAAAGTGAAAAGTAAAACGAAACGGACATACTGGACGTGAATGAAAACAGTGCTGCACGCTGGGCTGCTCTGTGAAGCACCGGCCGATGGTCACATGTGCTTTTAATAGGCGGAGGAGAGAAAGCAGGGGTGAGCAATGTCCATTCAGATGTGAATGGCACTGAGGTAGGACACTGCGGGCTCCTGGATGACTAAGAGTGTGTGTGTGTGTGTGTGTGTGTGTGTGTGTGTGTGTGTGTGTGTGTGTGTGTGTGTGAGGGGCTGTGCACACACTGGCCAACACATTCATAACAACCTTTCTACAATGACACAAAGATAGTGAGACACTAAAATAACAAACCAATCTTGCAAATCTCTCTTGCTTTCTTCAGAGGATCTCACAAAATATGATGCGACCATACAGTATATGAGCACTATGTTTAGAAATGTTATATATTATAGAATAAGTAAGTTCAGTATTATTTATATACTAGTATAGTATTCATTAATACTCTGAAGTAGCTTTTATTTTTTACATTATTAGCCCTGATTTTAAATTTGTACTAACTTCATGTGCTTTTGTCTTTTTATGAGCTTTTTGATTGATTATTTATATAGTATTATAGCATTTCTTAATGTTTTGAAGGTTTTATTTTTATTTTTGCAGTATTCATTTTAATTTTTTTGTTTAAAATATTAGTATTACTATTAGTATTTTGTTGTTTTTGTCATTTTTATTAGAATTTTACTGTTTTTTTAAATATTCAAACATTTAAATATTGATTCTATTAATTGTTTTTTAATTTTATAGTTTTACAAATTATGTGCTTGTCGTCATCTTATTAGTGTTTTGATTTTTTAACATTTTACATTATTTATATAGTATTACAGTATTTTTTAATGTTTTAAAGTTTTTTTTATATTTTCAGTGTTCGTTTTAATTACTTTTTTGTTTTAAAATATTAGTATTACTATTAGTATTTTGTTATGTGCTTTTGTCATTTTTATTAGTTTTTTTATTAGCATTTTTAAATATTTTAAATATATTTAAAAAATATTTCTATACTATTATAGCATTTCTTCATGTTTTAAAGAAACTTTTGTTTTTATATTTTCAGTTATTTTATTTCTCTTTTTTTATTGTATTTTTTATGTGCTTTTGTCATTTTTATTAGCGTTTTTATTAACCTTTTTAAATATTTTAAATATATTTAAAAAAATATTTCTATACTATTATAGCATTTCTTCATGTTTTGAAGAAGATTTTGTTTTTATACTTTCAGTTTTTATTTTATTTCTTTTTTTAATAAATGTATTTTTATGTGCTCTTGTCATTTTTATTAGTGTTTTATTAGCATTTTTAAATATTTTAAATATATTTTTATAAATATGTCTACATTATTATAGCATTTCTTAATGTTTTGAAGAAGCTATTGTTTTTATATATTTTCAGTTTTTATTGTATCTATCATTTTTTAAAAAATAAAATTGTATTTTTGTGCTTTTGTCTTTTTTTTTTTTTTTTTTTTTTAAGCTTTTTTATGTAGTACTATTTATATAATATTATAGTTTGCATCAAGCAAAATTCCAAACAACTAGGTTGTTACGGCCAAAAATAAATAAATAAATAAATGAATAAACTTTAAAACTTAAAATTTAAGTTTACATTTTCATCTATTTATTTTCAATTTTAATTTCAGCTGTATTTTTCATATTCCAAAAAAAGTTTTAGTATAAGTTAACAATAACAACACTAGTTACTGTAAATTCATCAAAACAGTTTATATGTTTAAAAAAGCATGTGGTTATGCCTTTTGGATAATGGATAATAGTCCAGTGAATTAAATACTTAAAAATACTTTTTAAAAAGTTCATATTTCTGATTATTTTCATCTAAGAAGAACAGATGATTCATGATTAAAAAAAACAGTTAGTTTTGACTCTTTTTGACTCTCAGATTGGACGAGCCACATTCGGAGCCGTTATAAAACAGCCAATAAACGTGCACGTGTGACCTCACCAATTCAATTCCATACGAATGCGGCAAGTTACGATGTTCCTCGGCAACCGTAAACATCCAAACGGCGCTTTGTGGTGCCAAACACCTTTTAATAACAAGTTCCTCGTCTTGACTTGTTCGGGACACGTCCCACTCTGCATTAAGCATTAATCCACGTTTCTTTACCGCTCTCACACGTAAAGAACGTAACGCGGTCCCGGACGCATCTACCACGGTATAAACGGTACAGCGGGATCTCAACCGGCCGACACGTCCGTCGTCACACCGCCCAGCCCTACTTTCCATCCTCACCAGACAGATTGTCCAGGACAGAGACCCTGCGCCACAAACACAGCCAAGCGGAACACCTCTCTCTCTCTCTCACACACACAATACAGTGAAGGACTGACAATAAAGTGCATTGAAAAGCTCTCATCACTCACTAGAGAGCGTTCAAGGATGCAGCGTGCGAGTACACACACACCCACACCAGAGTGTTAGCGTATCTCAGCACCACGCAATAAAGCCATAGTCTTCACACACCCGTCCGTCCGCCCACTCAACCTCCCTCACTCGCAACAGCCCGTACAGAAACAGCACTTACCCATCAGCCCCTCAAGTCCAGAGCAAGGAGAAGGCAGACAGCGAGCCGGAGGGGTTACGACTCTCGGGAAACACGCGCAGCGACTCCCACGAGCGGCGCTCGATGCCTCTAACAGCGCTGAGTGTGGCTCTCTCGGTCTTTCACATTCCCCGTCTCGCTCTCACTGACTCTCTTCCCTCCGGCTGTGTCTGTATCTCACTCCGTCACCCTTTGCCCCTCCCCTCTCCCTCTCCCTCTCTCTCCCGCCCTTCCTCTCAGCTGGTGACATCACAGAGCCGTTGCAGGCATGCTGAGTGTTTATGTGCACTGCTGTAGTTTCCTGGAACACGGGGCAGATTCACAGAAGCTCCAAGACTCTCTCTCTTTCTCTCTCTCCCATTAGCACACTACTCTGGTGTTTACATAGAGCGTAACGGTGACCACCCACTTTTTTAGCAGCTTTAGTTCGGGAACTACTTTTCCCCATTCATTTTCTTTAAAAAAACTGAAACACAAGATTGAAACACAACATTACATGTGGTTCAAATGAAAAGGTGTTTGTGTTTTATATCTTAATTCATTGAGAAAATGAACTACTCAAGCCATAAAGCATTGCAGAAAACATGAGGGAATCTGAAATAATGGTATAATTTATAAAATGTTGACAAGTCAAGTCTAAGTTTGCGTTTTTAGAACAGTTCTAAACAAGTCAAAACGCAAAATAAAATTTGAAGTAGTTATTAAAATATTAAAGTTTTAAAATAAAAAAAAAAAAAAAAAAAAGAAAATATAATCTATTTTAGGTTTATAGCTAAACTTTCAAAAACGTACTGTAGAGTTCACACCGAAATTTGGTAGTGGTTTTCTTTCCAACAGTAAAAAGCATTAAATAAATTAATTAAAACAATTATAAAATAACATTTACATCAGGCACTTCGTCTGTAGCTGTTTATACATTCTCGCTGAGGTAATTTAGAAAATAAAATCTGAGGTTTAATACAAAACAGTAGCGTTCACATTTAAAACACTTTTTGCTGTGATTTTTCAATAAGAACAAAAAGAAGTCCTTTAATTAGTGGACTTCTCTTAAATAAATAAACAAACTTCCAGTTTAGTTCTTCATTTTTTATTTTAGTTGTAGTCATTTTATCACTTATTTTATCACAGTAACTTACCAAAGAAAAGCTTTTAATTTGATGTTTACATTTTCATCTAATATTGAATTCAGCAGTTAACGACAATATATATTGGCAAAGACAAAAAAGGGTTTAAGCAGAAAAAAACAATAAGTGTAATACTGATTTAAATTGTTTTTCCAAAAAAAAATGTTAAAACGTTTTCTATTTAATTTAATTGCATTTTTGTTTTTCTGAGCAAAAAATAAATATCATTTTTCCGTAATTTACAGAAGACACCCACTAAAATGTCATTCAGTGTAACAATCTTGTCAGGCATATTTACAACAAAAATCAATTTATGACATATTAAAAGACAAATTACTTTCACTCCAAATACTAATTAGTTGTAATTCTACATTTTTAAAATTTCCCACTATCCTAGGTTTTGCCCATTTGTCAGTAAGAATTTTTTACTCATCTAAAACACATTAAAATTGAATATGATCCCTTTATTCTTTTAAATATTTTAATATGTACAAATCAGAATAAGCATGTTGTTTTTTATTTTTACATAAATATTGTGTTACACTGAATGACAGTGTAACATTATTTTATCCCAATTTTGACATTTTATTCTCCAAAAACTTAAAAGTAGACACTTACATTTAATGTGTTTTGGACATAAAATCACTTTTGCAAATTTCTTTTGATGTGGATATCTTAATGTCTTTGACACATATATATTGCGACCATGGACCACAAAACTGGTGTATTTGTTGCAATAGCCAACAATACATTGTATGGGTCAAAATGATAATTTTTTCTTTTATGCCAAAGATAATTAGGATATAAAGTTTTAACATGTTACATGAAGATATTTTGTAAATTTCCTACTGTAAATATATCAAAACTTCATTTATGATTAGTAATATGCATTGCTAAGAACTGATTTTCTCAATATTTTGATTTTTTTTTTTTTTTTTTGCACCCTCAGATTCCAGATTCCATATATATAACTGAGCTCATGGTAGGTCTTTGGGGTGACAATATGACTAAAATCTTACATCACGATATTTCACAATAGTTATTAGTTATTTTTGCTTTAAATAAGGTCTTTATTATATCAAAAATTCGGTTGCATTTTATTTGACAGTACGTGCACTTACATGTACTTACAGTGTACCTACCTAAAAATGTACTGGTGATATAAGGCATCTACACTGGGTAGGGTTAGGTTTAGGGTAGGTTCAGGGTTAGTACCTAGTTATTACCTAGTTATTGTAATTACTTCAATAAGTACATAGTGTGTACATGAGTAACATGACTGTAAAATAAATTGCTACCAAAATTTCTGATACCATCAGTCTTGTCAATAGTTTTATTTATATTATTATTATTATTATTATTATTATTAAAGGTAAAAAAAAAAAGTGTTTAGTTTGTTTGATTAACATGAATGACAGACAGCAGGAATATTAGACTGCTGTCACTTTAAGAGCATGCATTTTATGCATTTCATTCGACAGGTATAACAGAGCTGTCAACACACTCAAATGTATCTAGTATGATAAAACAGCGCTGCTTTTTCCTACATATGCATGACTGGAAGGAGTGGAATCGCTCGACTGTGGCATAATAAAAGTTCCGCTGCTTTCAAGCCATGTATTGCTCTTGTCCTTCATTAGCAAATGCTCCAGCGTCCTCGTTTCGCTTCCATGACTTTCAGTCCCACCCTGCTTCATACTACAGTGAAGTAAGTCATCCATGGACATGCTTTCTACCTGAGTCCCGATGGACTGCATCGGCCGTGGGGATGAAGACTACAACTCCCATGATTCCACAGTGTTGTCAAACTACGCCTTTGGTTCTTTGTTTGTTTTAAATATGTGTCCTCTAGCAGCGAAAACTTGTATATTTTGCCTTTAAGACCTAAATTACCATGTTTACAAGGATCATTGCAAAGACTGCCTTACTGGCACATACAAGTGTGTGTATTTAACCGTTCAAGGTCTATTAAGTGGCAAAAAATATCATTTAATACTCCTGCGCATACAGCGCAATGAGTTCTCTTTCACTGCTGATCGTGTTGTAACGCCTTAAAATCGTGTTTTTAAGGCGCAATACATTTTCCACAATTTCTACCATTTGACAAACTTCTACCAGTTAATCATGTCTACCAGTAGGGTACAATGGGGCTAAAGGCGCCTTTGATATTATTTTCCTCTAAACTACTAGATGGCAGAAAAATGTGGCGTAGCACTTTCCAAAACATTTGCCCCTCAATAGGGCTGTTTGATTTCGAAAATTTTCCTGGTTCTGGAATCGATGAGATTCGATTCCAAAAATTGATTCCTCACTGTTTTTTTCGATTCTTTTCGATTCTTGTTTTTTTATAGAGTGGAGGAACCTAATTTTGCCATGACTGTAGGATATAAGGGTCTTAGAAAGTAGCCTAATCATAATATGAAGATTTATTTTTTAAAATTATGACACATTTCTGTATTTAAATTGTAATTTTGTCTGCATTGCACATGAAATTAGTCATATCCCACAGTGCAGCAGTGGACATGCATTTATTGCATGAATGAAACAAGGCACAGTTCAGCTGAATGATGTGTACTTCAACGGTATGCTTTGTGCAAAATTAACAAACTGTACACTGAAACAAATTAACCAGAACAACAACGCTAAGAGCTGGTGGTTTATCTGTCAAATCAGACGCGCTCTCGTCCACTGATCTGTGCTCGCTGCGTTTTCTTTCAGAATTATCACTGGCTAATAGAAAGGTTAAAAATAGCATTTTATTTAAGATGAAAATAGAATCAAGATTCTCGATCATGCCATGATCTATTCTGTCGTGCAGCGCTCAAAACTGTGGACAATATAAGGCCGTTTCACCGTAAAATAACTTTTGAATCGTTTTTGAACTGGTTCATTAAAACGATCTATCTGAAAGAACCTTTTCGTGGAAACGAATCAGACTTCTAATCACTATTAGCGAGCAAGGCTGCATCCTCAAACTCAGAAACTCAGAGGCGCCTATAGATAAGCTTTGTTGAACTGAAAACGGCTAAGAATGGAGAGTCGATTCCCCTTGATGGGATCGATTCCCAACGCCTCAGAATCGAAGAATCGATTCTTTTTGGAATCTCCTTTTCAAGATACACATGCAAATTTGGCTGATGCTTGATGCGATCGCGCGCAGCAGCGCAAAGTGGATTCTGTGCTTACTTGATCTAATATTTGATGTTTTTAAAAATGTTGTAGATTTAAGTAGCAAATGATAATCGCTAAAATTCTTGAATATATCTTGAAACAAAGGTTGTCTTAATAATTTTCAGTTTTGTTTAAGATAATTAAAGCAATAAAAATAATTTTTAAATAACGAAAGAATGTGTAAAAGTATGGTATTTTGCTGTTGGGGCTAAAAGCACAATAATTAACATGATAATTAATAGAAGGCTGACTTTTCCATTTGTTGACATGACATTGTTAGATTAAGATGGCAAATATCATGTTATGTTGAATGTCTATCTTAGAGATAATCACCATGTTTAGAAAGAAACCATCATATTTAAAAACGTATTAATCATATCATATAATAAAATATAATTTGTTGTTACTACTGTGAATGATATGAGATCTTCAATGCTTTCAGAATCAATATATATTTAAAAGATTTTGTAAAATGATAATAACATTTTAATGACAGTATATTTATTGAACAAAAATGAATTCGTTTATTTATCAAAATAAGCAGAAAACAGTACAAACTTTGCTAAAGTGATTGTTTTGAACAAGTATAAACTTAGACATTATTAAAAAATAATAATAATAATATTTTAGCTAAAGTATTTTAATTTTAAGCAATTTTCACTGTCGAGTTAACTATCCCTGAATAGGAAAAAAAAGACATTGTGAACACACATCTCATCTGACTACTCATTTAACATTCTCATTCCCAGCAGGCTTTATCCAGAGCTCATTTACAGTTCCTCCCGAGTCTTTCATTCTATTGATCGATTGACTCATCGGACAGGAATATCTTGATGATCATGAGCTCAAACGCTGCGTACGGCCATCGATCTCCTCCGGCACATTGTTCAGGGAAATCCCATAACTCTTCCAACATTAAGCTATTCATTTCGCAATCGCTATAACCACGACAAAAACAAACACAAGTCGAGCGCTAATATAATAACGTAATGACATATTTGGCACGAGTATCCCAAGTCCCCAGCCTAGTTCGTTTGTCACCTAATTAATCTGGAAGACTTAGGTTGCCGTTTTTGGGAAGAAAAAACACCGCGCATGATTAGCTCTTTCGTCTTTGAATAATTGAAGGTAATAAGAAAGCCGGAGAGCGAGGTGCTTCAGAAAAATCACAAATGAGAACATTAAGAGGCGTGATGGATGGAACGTCAGCGCCGTTGTGAGCGGCAGACTCCATCATGCGACACCACACACGCCCCGGCTATCTTTTGGAAGATTGTGCATTTCCAAAAGAAGCGAAGAGGAGGTCCGTCTTCACGGGACAGCCTGCCTGACAGGTCACGTTGGAAAAGCCTGGCGCTTAACAAAGCAGAAAATCAATGGCACATTTACTTGGGCTCAATGTTAATCAATACGCAGTGTGTACAGATACGGGCACAGAAAGACCAAGAGACAGGGAGAGAAAGAGAGCGCTGAAATATTTATCCTACAGATCCCTTTCATACAGCGACGCCAAGCAAACAATACCACACGGCCAACACCCAAACGAAGTGCTGCTGGATCCTTTACAAAGAGCCTGGAGCATTAAAACTCAGCTCAGCCCAAAATAGGGAGAGAACACAATCCCAACTCACATAAACAAACACGCACGCAGATAAATCTTTTCCACATCACAAAACATGTAATGTAATCAACATTCTCTCTTCTTCAGATTAGTCAAAGCACGAGGGACAGTGTAATATAAATTGGGATTGGCAGTACAATTTATGGGACAACAACAGTACAAATCACAAAATAGTATTAATTTAACTTCTGCTTATGTGCAGGAAACAACAATCCTGGAAGCTGCTTCTTTTTAGTGAAATTAAAACATTTAGGCCAGAAAGGATGATTCTTAAGAACTGATTCATTTTTGTTTATAAAAAAACATACTGGCGAACAGTACAATCTGATTCCAGAGAAAATGATTCTTAAGAACTGATTCGTTTGTTAATCAAAAACATACAGGAGAACAGTACGATCTGATTCCAGAAAGAACGATTCTTAAGAACTGATTCGTTTGTGAATCAAAAACATACAGGAGAACAGTACAATCTGATTCCAGAGAGAGCGATTCTTAAGAATTGATTTGTTTGTGAATCAAAAACATATAGGTGAACAGTACAATTTGATCCCAGGGAGAATGATTCTTAAGAACTGATTCGCTTGTGAATCAAAAACATATAGGTGAACAGTACAATCTGATTCTAGACAGAATGATTCTTAAGATTCATTACAAAAACATACAGCCCAACAAGTGTTGTTTGATTTGACAAAGAATGATTCTTAAGAACTGATTTGTGTTTGTTAAACAAAAACACTGTCAAACCAGCAAGTTTAATAAAGTTTAAAAACAAAAAAAGATTTGTATGAACTGATTCTTTTTAAACAACCATACAAGACAGCCAGCGTAATCTAATTCTACACAAAACAATTCTTAAGAACTGATTGTTTTTAGTGAATCAGAAATGATTTTTAAGATCTGATTCTTTTTTTCTTTTTTGTGAATCAAAAAACAATCAGCCCACCTAGTGCAGTTTGATTTCAAATAAATAAATAAATATTATTTATATAATACATATATACATTTATATATTTTAAATATTTTAGTGAAACTATAACAACATACAGTGCAACCATCACAGTTAATTAAAAAAAAAAAAAAAAAAAAAAAAAAAGATTTATACAAACAAATCTTTTTTGTTCAGGCCACCAGTGTTGTTTTGATTCCAGAAAAAAATTTTTAGGAACTGATTCTTTTTTGTGAATCAAAAAGCCCAACCAGTGCAGTTTGATCGTTTTCAGTGAATCAAAAACATACAGTCCAACTAGTGCAGTTCGATCAAAAATAAATAAATAAATAAATAAATAAACAGATGTACAAATGGATTTTTTTTGTTCAGGTCACCAGTGTTGTTTTGATTCCAGAAAGAATTATTTTTGAGATCTGATTCTTTTTTGTGAATCAAAAAACATACAGCCCACCTAGTGCAGTTTGATTTAAAATAAATAAATAAATAAATAAATATTATTTATATAATAAATACACACACACACACACACACACACATACATACATATATATATATATATATATTTTTTTTTTTTTTAATTCTTTTTGTGAAACTTTAACAACAGTGCAATCAAATCACAGTTCATTCAATATATACACATTTAGGGTCAATACATTAAATTGCATTTAAGAAGAAATACATACTGTACATATACATGGCAAAAAATATATTCAATTTAGTTCTGGTATGTTATATCTGTTCTTTTAAAAAATCTAAAAAGTAACCATTTGGCTCGTAAATAGTTTTAACGGAATAATAAATTATTAATGGAATCATAAAGGATTTGGAATGTTTAAGAGTAATCAGAATCAGAAAACACCCCGAATGCCATAGCAACCGAACAAAAACAAACTAATAACTATCTAGAACACTATAGCAACTCCATGGCAACGTGCTAATAAACACTCCGAACAACTTAGTAAATGGCAAAGCAGCAAAGCAACTACCTGGTAACAACCCACAACACCCTGGAGAGCAAAAGTCACTCAGAACTGGCATTTTCTTCTGGAAATGTACAAATCTAGTTGGACCTGAATGATCAGAACATGAGAGGCCATGACGCAAACACATCCCCACTACAAACTGATTCGAGAGATAACACAGACACGTAAACACGGCCGTGGATGAAAATAGCCTGTGTGTAAAGCTCAGGTGGGAACGAGTGAGAGTCAAGAGTTCTGGCTGTGATGTCAGCCTGCTACTTTGATCAACAACAAAAGTGGCCATTGAAAAAGCACCTGGGCTTCATACACATGGACCTCGGCCAAAAAGTGAGACAGAGCTCATGCAAAGCAGCTCCCGCTCCCCGAATCATCTACTCGTGACTGGGAAGGACCTTTTCCATGACAGCTTTACAGCCCATGATGGCTCGGAAAGCTCCCGGACACAAACTCCTTCATCCTGCCTGGATTATTTTAGATTGAACAACAGATCAGCTCTGATAAACAGGGCAGAAATAGAAAACATTTAAGTCAGTGGAAGACAGGGAAAATTTACCAGGATGTACAGAGGTGGGCGGAAATGTTGCTGGATTTCCACTACACTGTAAAAATTAAGAGACACTTGAAAACAAAACACCTAAAGCAAAAATTAGCACCAGTAATTTTTTTTATTTATTTATTTCAGGTGCCTCAAAACCTTTAGAGATAAATAAATACACGTCTAATACATAACAAATATTATTCTGATAACAAATATTATTACTGTTGTTGTTGTCGAATTGATATATAGAATTGCACACTTTTGACAAAATTGATCAAACTGTGCACAATGTTTATCAAAAAAAAAAAAAAAAAAAAAAAAAAAAACAACAACATATTAGGACAAAACGAATGAATTCAAAAATCATAACATAACAAAAAACATTATCATTAGTTTTAGACAAAATACCATTATGCGCTGCAAACAACAACAATGAAAAAAAAAACTATTTTTACATTTATTATTAAATTAACAACAACAAAAAATATTATTATTATTATTACTATTATTATTATTATATGGATATATCATTGTAGACTAAAATTATCAGAAAAAATGCCCTATGTACCACATTTTAGGTCGAAATGAATACATGAATAATATAATATAATAATCATCAGTTAACTTACAAAGAAAAATATTATCATTATTTTTAAACAAAATACAATTCTGTGCTACAAATAACATTTTTTTTTTACATTTATTATTAAATAATTTATTAATAAATAATTTATAACAACAGCATAATAATAATTATTATTATTATTTGTAATATAATAATAATTTTAATATTTAGTATTATTATTATTGCTATATTGATTTGTAATTGTACACTTTTGGCAAAATTGTTCAAATCATGCACTTTTTTTATCAGAAAAAAGCCTTATTTACCACAAAATTAATGAATGAATAATAATACAATATAATAATACAATCAACAAATAACAAATAACAATAAAATATTATATTTACATTTATTAAATAATTTAGTAAACATTTAATTTATTAAGCAATAATAGTAACAACAATAAATCTTTTTTGTGTAATGATTGTTTAGTGATCAATCAAAACTGTAATTATTTACTTTACTAAATTACAGTAACAACAAAAATAATATAAATGTATAGGAAAATATTTTTTTGAAAAAGAGCAATTAATTCCTTTTAATTTAATAAATTCCAGATATAAATTAATAGAATAAATTAATATAAATTATTATTATTATTGTTGTTATTATTATTATAGTGTATATACATTATAGTCTAATGGCTGTTTAGTGATCAATGTGCAAAAAGCAAAAGAAAAAAAAAATTATGGGTACTGCATATGGGTTACTGAGCACTCAAACATTAAAACATCATTATCGGTCATAAAAAATAACATCTGTCGATCTCTGTTGGAGATACTGTCACTTACTCCTCTGTGCCACTTTAATGTGCTAAAATGGGCTTATGGATATAGGACACCCTCTCTCTCCCCATTTCTCTCCTTCTTTCAGCCATGCAGGCCAGAATGGTAAATAATGCAGTTCCTCTAATGATCAGCTCTGAATGGAGAAATCTGCAGCCAGCCAAATAGATGAGGGAAATAAATAAAAGATGGATGCTACAGTATAAACAAGAAGCCTCGCTGTACTCAGGGGGAAACGACAGACCTGAAATACAGAGGGAGGGAGAGAGAGCAAGAAAGACTGCAAGAATGATATTTTCATCCATTCCCCTTAGGGCACTAAAGCCCAACTCCAAATACGTGAAATACGGTGTCATTTATTATTGATTTACGCTATTTATAATCCTGCCTCTGTGTGTGTGAAACTGTCCAGCTGCAAACTCACAGAGCAGAGGAGACAGATATAACAGCGTTTCATTACAATCAAACACGTGAGGCCACAGGCTCCATCTGTTTCATACGCCAGCCTTAATAGTGCTCCTTTCAAATCTGAAAAGAAACATTGGTGTAAAGATAGTAATGGTGTAATGCCCAAGACATTTATTTATGCCCATTCAGAGCTGAACTATGAAATGAATGGCTAATAGCACAGAATAAAATATGAGCCAAATTAAGCCAGCGAACCTCATCTTACAAATTACAAGTCTAAGTAAAAAAAAAAAAAGGCAACTGCTCTATGCACGTTTACTTATGAAAATAAAACCAAAAATATAAAATATGGCTAACTGCTATTTAATTAAACAAATACTGTATATGTATTGTGTATTACAATTTTACAATTGCAATGTAAAATACAGTTATTATACTTTAAATATTCTAGTTTTTTTTATAGTGAAATATTCCAAGAGTAATTTAGTGTATTTGATATTATATTTGTATATTATTTTAGTAGTAGTGGTAATAATAATAATAATAATAATAATAGTAATAGTAATAATAATAATAATTCATATTATTATTAATATAATTGTTATTCAAAATAGTAATAATAGTAATAAACCCACAATGTAGGCCAAATTGTGCAAACCGTATTTTTAAAATATATTTTAATTATATTTAGTAGTAGTAGTAATATTATTATTATTATTATTACTGTTAGTGTTTGTATTTTTTATGTTTTTATTTAATATAATAATAACTATTATTATTATTATTGTTGTTGTTGTTGCTATGGTGAAATATAAGAGCAATTTAGTATTTTGTAGTATTTTATTAATTTAGTATGTTACATTTGTATATTATTTTAGCATCAGTAGTAGTAGCAATAATAAACATTTAATATTATTTATTATTATTTATTATTTATTATTATTATTATTTAATAGCCATACTGTTATAATAATAATAATAATAATAATCACAAAATATAGGTAAAATTGTGCAAACTATATTTTTGTATTTATTTATTTAGTAGTACTAGTAATAATAATAATAATAATAATAATAATTTGACAAAATTGTTGAAATTGTCCATTTCATGAGAAAAATCCCAGATTTTCCCCCCAAATCCTGTAGCATTAATTTTACACATTTTAGGATAATGGAAAGACATTAAAATTAAGAAACAAAATGTTTTAAAACTTGTAGGAGATAACAGAACAATATATATAAACAATATCTGAAGAGTTTATCAAAAACTTATTTTTTTATGTTATGTTTTTATTTTTATTGTTTTATTGTGTTAGTTGTACTTAATCTAAATAACCCACCTGCAAAAAATATGATTTTTGAAAATTGTTAAAAGTTATCTGTTTTTGCAAACAAACTCTTCATTTCTGCATAGTATAAAATAGCATCCTTTGGTACGATTTTGTCCAATCAACGAAAGTTGCAGAAATATTCAGAAAACCGTCATTATTGTTGCAATTCTGTCTGGAGATGAGCTGAAACAACACCCTTAAGATGACAAGATATTTACTGTGCATTCATCCAAATCCAACCTTTAATGTCAGGTAGTGTGTCAAAATACACAAACAGAGAGTGAGGATCTACAAATGAACATGCACAGTGTGCAAATGCCCCCAAATTTTCCTCAGCTTTCCACAAACAAGATAATTGCAGCTCTTCATGCAAAGTTTGTAATACAGTTTATTTGCTCACTGCAGCTAATTGCTACTTTGAATGGCTCTGGACTCTCCTCTCGGATCTTGCCAAAAAGCTTTAGAGCAAATACACAAACACAAGACAGAGCGTTGATCAAAAGCATGAGGCATGGACTCAAGGTAAGTCCCACAAACTACTCTCAAAAAGCTCCACATGATCCACACCGACGCTAAAACGATACCATGATTGCAGGAACGATGTACTCAAGCAAACTTAAAAAAAATCTATTCAGAGTATTTGTACTGTACCAGCACTGATCTATAGTCAAATTCCGAGTCAATCCTAAAGAATCCCAATGGGAATATTCTTAGAGGGAAAAAGTAGTTCCTGACAGACCTGTTATGGAAATAAATGTGCTGTAGAACATCAAAAACAATCTTTCAACTGCCATTCACAACACATTCTACTTCAGTAAACTGACATATTTTGAATGAAATGAAATGAAATGAAACAGGACATTCAACAACAACAACAACAAAAAAGCATAGAGGGGACTTATTTATTTATCCATCAGGATTAGTTTAACAATCAGGAAATGACTGGATTGTGCACTACATTGAGAATTCTGCAAAAAATTATGGCAGATGATCCAAAAGGATTTTTTTTAAAGGGGTCATCGGATGCCCATTTTCCACAAGTTGATATGATTCTTTAGGGTCTTAATGAAAAGTCTCTAATATACTTTGGTTAAAAATTCTCAATGGTTTTCTAAAACAAAACCTTTTTACCTTGCCAAAATCAGCTCTGCAAAAATCATGTCATTCTAAGGGGTTGTTTCTTTAAATGCAAATGAGCTCTGCTCACCCCACCACTCTCTTCTCTCTGTGGAGTGGCGAGCATGTTTACTTTAGCCGCTAAACTTCCTAACTACCACGTTATAAGGAAAGGTGATCGCAAAGATTCATAAAAAACCGCCTACACTCACTTCTGCTGTAAGTGAAGCTGGATCACGAATGATTTGCGCGAACATAGACCGATATATGTAGATCGGGAGGCGCATTCCCTTCACAAACAAACGTAATCTACTGCATCTTCAGCGGCTCAGATGTCGGGAGTAAATGACGACCACTATGTTCATTATTACATCCAGCAACACAACACCTCAATCGCTCAATCGGAGATATTCCTGTCTAACTTACATCCCTGCTTCGGCATCGAAACAAGGAAAGTTACTGGACTGTGACAGCTGGTCTGAGGTAAAGAGCTCATGTCAATCAACTATCGTGGGAGCGGCCTCTGTGGGTGTGACGCCACAACGACAGGCATCTGAGAACGGCTCGATGTGAAAAAGGGGATATTATTTTTATAGATTAATTAAAAACCACTGCATGGATTTTTATCATTATAGTGTAGATTTGTACATACAATGCCAACACACATTAATGTTCAAACAACGATGACCCCTTTAACAAGTTTTCAGTGTTGATTAAAAAAACTGTCTAAAAAACACAAAATCACAGTCTATACGTACATACATTTAATATTTACAGCTCCATTCAAATGTTTGTGGTCAGTAAGATTACAGAAAACAATATTTTTTATTCAAAAAGGATGCATTAAACTGAACAAAAAAAAAGACATTTATGATATACAAATTCATAATATTCATTAAAGAATCCTAGAAAAGATGACTTTACTACAAATAACTAATATCTAAACAAGTGTTAGGGTTTATAATTTATGCATTATTCAGCTATAAGTTAAAACTATTTTTAGCATGACACAGTGACATTGTTGTTGTACCTGTTTTTCTAACTATGTCCCTTGACACTTTTGCTGCTCTGTTCATCTGACTGTTGTCTGTTCATCAACAGCGGTATTACATACATGCAAACTGGACTGACTGGACAAGTGACTGTTTCGTCAATCGACTCATTTTTCACACTGTCCCTGAGGAACGTCAGAAATGAACTAAAGTGCAATGTTGGTGTCGTTTCTAGAGATATTCTTTACTTTTATGTCTTAACCCTACAAGAACACACTGTTTGTCACTCTATGAGGTAAAATATTGCAATTTAATCAATTTGTTAAAATATAGTGTCTATTTGAATCGTTACAATAACACAGCTCTGCATCTTGAAAAAATACGCCGATTTGCAAAAAATGTTGTTTAATGTTAAAAAATAATGGCTAGGATGCCATTTTGGCAGTTTTTCTGGAGATGAAGGCATAATAAAAGATTTCTTCACTTTACAAATTGTCGTCAATAGCAAAAATGCTCTGAAATGCATCATATTGTGTGAGAAAATTACGTGATACAGCAAAACCACACGCCCTGTAAAGCCACTATTTTTGGATTCAGCAGCCCAAATTCAGTAAGAAGCAAGTATTGAATTTCACATAGCAAATATGATGCAGAGTGGTGTCATTATCTATGGGTACTAGAGGTCGACCGATTATCGGCCCTACCGATTATTGGCGCCGATATTAAGCATTTTCACGATTATCGGAATCGGTTATTTTCAAAACCGATTTGCCGATAAAAATAATTTATTTTCGAAATGCGCTCTTTGGCTCCGACGCAGCCTGTCAGAGCTCACCACTCTGTGCCCTAGAGCAGTCTCCGCCCACCGCGCATCAGATTTGTTGGAAGTCGCGAGTCCGACCAATCAACTCCAAGGCTGAAGGAAGTGAAGAAACAGACAGAACGCGCTTGCTGGAGCTGCGTGCAGCGTGCGGCAGTAATCACTTGTCTCTCAAAGGTAAGTCAGCAGCAGAAGTTGATTGTGTTTTAGTAATTCACAATCCTTTACGGTGAAGTTGCAAAAACACCTCAATGTTATCTTGATTTCCCGGATGCGGAAAACACGGACGGAATCGCGGAATCCAGTCATATAAATGGAATGTACTGTATACTGTTAACACTAAATGCCACGGAATTTTTCAAAGTTTGGATGAGTCATCAAAGTTTGGATGAATTAATCAAAAGCAGGACCGTATACTAGAGGTCTGCATTCCCGCGGGACTCGACCAGATTTTTTGCGACGCGGGAATAAATTTACAAACAAACGCGGTAGCGGTCGGTAACTCTGGTGTAATTTGGACGGGAGCAGGCGGTGTAATAATCTCCTTTTCCCGACGTCCTTTCTGAACAGCATGTCTGTCCTTTAGTCTTTGGCTTTACTCATTCTTATAGAGCACCTGTACGGCCTGCGCTCATGACTGTTATGCACGCATGGACTGCGGCGCATTTTATTGGCAAGGTCTGTGCACGCAGGATTTGCATAACGGTCATCAGAGCGGGCTGTACAGACAGAGGATGGCACATGGCCGAGCAAAGTGTGGATGCGCTGTGCTTGAAGGACGTTCAGCTTGGACTAGAAAATGGTCAGTTTACTGTTAAGAAACCGACATCGATCATTTAGTCTATTACTACTTGTTGTTGTATTTATATATATTTTCCTTTGTGGGAGAGACGCTGAAATCGACGTCGGGACATTTTTTCGTTAAAAGTTATTTAATTTCGTCATGGCTACAAGCCAACGGATTTGTTCTTTTGCTTATAATTTTAAATGGCAAACGTAATTTTTGTTTTCAGCTTTTCCTAAGCTACTGTGTTGACAAAAAATGTGACATTTGTATTTTGACACATATCGGTTCAAAATATCGTTTATCGGTGCATTTGATCTGTAATAATCGGTATCGGCATCGGCCCTGAAAAACACATATCGGTCGACCCCTAATGGGTACAATACAATTTTAAGAAGTGCATTAGAATGTGAGCCTCCAAATTTTGAATTTTAATGCCATTTTTACTAGCCATAAACCTGATTTTAAATTAAATTAAATTAATTTTTTTTTTTTTTTTTTTTTATTATTTTTTTTTTTTTTTTTTTTTTTATGGATGAAACCAGGGTAGCCACTGGCTGATATAAAGTCAATATATATGATAATACATAGATAATTTAGAGATTTTATATTTTATTTCAAAATTACAAATAAATAATTTGAAAGAGAATAATTCTGAAAAAATATTTTGAACTTGATAGATAAGATTTGAACAGATTTATTTTGACGGCAACTTTTTGATTCTGTAATCTGTCGTTGTATTCTTCACAAATAAAGAAATCATTAAAAATACAAAAAAAAAAAGAAAATGAAACATTTATTAGATATTTAAAAACTTCAATAAAAAAAAGCATATTTGCTAAATGCTGATAATAGATTAAAATGTATTACAGCATTTCACATGCTACACATGCAATAATACTCTTTTGTATATCGTAATAATTTATGTTTCAATATGATTTTGTTGAGACAGAATACTTAAGGAGAACTTTCAAAAAAAAGTCTCACTTCCAACACACCAGCCACACAGAAACATTTAACAGCCAATGCCAATAACAAAAACCACAAATCAAAAATCACAAATTTTTATGCCCATCGATTTCTGTTCCATAATTCTGCAAATTCTGCATTATCAGATGGCACCAAGTATAATTGCTAAATATTGCTAACAAACAGAGACACTTTGTATTTTTCTGTAATTTTATCGAATTCATAACTTACAACTTTATACATATACGCTGTCAAAATAAAAGTCTAAAAACTTTCAAAACAAAAATCACGATTCCAACAGATCAGCCAAACAGGAAAATTTAACAGCCGATGCGATAATTAAAAAAAACATTACTTATAATTTTATACATATATGGTGTCAAAATAAAAGTACCAAGAACTTTCAAAACAATAATCTCGATTCCGATACATCGCTCAAAAAGGAAAACTTAACAGCCGATGCTGATAATGTAAAAAACAAAACCAAATAACACAATTTTTCCCCCTTTTAATTTCTGTTCCATAATTAAGTTCTGCTTTATCACATACATATATGATGTCAAAATAAAAGTCTGAAGAACTTTCAAAAGTAAAGTCCCGATTCCAACACATTAGGAATGAAACGATTACCGGTTTAATTAAATATTGTGATAAAAACCCTCCCACGGTTAGAACTACCATTTCATATTTAATTATCATTAAAACCGTATCCGATTACTGTGATTTGAACAACTGAGGATAAATAAATACTGTCCAGCATAAAGCAAAGTTTTAGGTAACAGTCTCACATGCGCACAGCACGCAGTCATTTAAAATCCAGACATCAAGTTATTGTTTTAGGGTTTATGCAAACAAAAAGTAATTTTATTTAATTTTTGTTGAATTTAAATGTTTCATGTGTCAGTACTTACTGAACATTTCCAGCACATTTTCACAATACAGTGATAACACTGATAACCGTGATAATTTAGGTCACTATAATCGTGATACGAAATTTTTATATCGTTACATCCCTACAACACATTTGCCAAACAGGAAAACCTAACAGCCGATTCGATACTTAAAAAAACAATCAATAAAAAAATATATATATCACTCATTTTAACCGCTATTAATTTCTGTTCCATAATTAAGTTCTGCTTTATCACATACATATATGCTGTCAAAATAAAAGTCCGAAGAACTTTCACAACAAAAGTTCCTATTCCAACATAACGGCCAAACAGGAAAACTTAATAGGCGATGCCGATAATTAAAAAAAACAATCTCAAATATCACTAATTTTTAGCCCAAATAATTGGTTCCATAATCAAGTTCTGCTTTAATCACATACATATATGATGTCAAAATAAAAGTCTGAAGAACTTTCAAAAATAAAGTCCCAATTCCAACATATCAGTCAAAGAGGAAACTTGACAGCCGATGCCAATAATTTAAAAAAAAAAAAAAAAAAAAAAAAAAGGATTACTTCTGACTTTATACATATATGATGTCAAAATAAAAGTCTAAAGAACTTTCAAAACTAAAATCCCTATTCCAACACATTGGCCAAACAGGAAACCTTAACAGGCGATGCAACAATTTAAATAAATAAACAAAAAAACAAAAACAAACAGCCAACGCGATATATATATTTTAGGGCCGGGACTTTAACGCGTTATTTTAGATTAATTAATCACACAAAAATAACGCGTTAAATTTTTTAACGCATTTTAATCGCACTTATTTTTGCACCATGGAACGTTTCTCACTGGATGAGTTTCGGCAGACCAATTATACTGGAGCACCAACTAGCGTTCAGACAAAAACAAACCACAGTGAACATGGACAAAGAAGCTGATGAGACTGCTTTGGTTGGCTCTTTATGTTGTTGGTGCAACTGAAACTTTATGTATTATGTTGTTGGTGCAACTGGCACTTTATGTTGAACTCTTTATTGTTTTGGCCAAGGTTATTGAGAGTTGGACTGAAATTAATTTTATTTTTTTAAACCAGCTGTTGGTAAATCAACAAAGTCTGTTATGGCCTCTGAAGCAACAGAGATGTTGTCTACAGTAATAGTCAGGGTTTCCAATGTTCTGAATGTACTTGAAAG